>NW_027526407.1:43973023-44145523 GCF_048455015.1 Haemaphysalis longicornis
GGTATAGGAGTTTAGCGTATGTTGTCGTGGACCCGTCGCAAGGGATATAGAAAGCGTGCATTCCGGCATTACGTATATCTGCGAATCTCACAATCGAAATACAGAATGAGCCGAGGCAGCTATGGGCTCGGTCCGAATAAGCATGTCGGTGTGGTTATTAGCGGTTTTATTTGGTTCACCATAATACAGTTTTACGGTGAACTGCCTCTGTGAATTATGCTCACTTTCTAAAACGCACGCAATTTCGGCTTCAATTCTGCATTCCGAGTACAGTGGGCCCGTGCGAACGGAATCGCATTGGGAAACGTTCGAGTGCGCCCATCCGACGGCCGTCAAGTCTAGAGCTGGCGGATTATTAATATCGCTCCGTTCGCTTTACCACAGGCGGACTCATGATTCCGCTTTGAGCGCCCGTTGCATCGGAAGACTGCGTGCATAATTAACGGCCTGAACTGCGGGAGTTGGTTTGTACGCTATTCCGAGTAGGGTATGAGCCTGCCTTAATTGCGTGTCGGGACATGGAGCGCCTAAAACCGTTAGTGCTCTCGCGCTCGGCGTTGTGCAAACGCTGCAGCAGTGATTCGAAAAAATTAAAAAATAAAGCCCAGTTCCACCCAGTGTGAAATATGCTGAAACAGCGGAGGTGTGCTTCACTTGTGTCGGCTCGAACATCAACGGCCGCGCGCACGAGAACGGGAACTAAAGCATTTTGTAGAGTGAGCTACACTGGCCGGGGTTGATCAGTTTCACGTGGCTCCTGGAGAGCCGTGCTGCGCATGCGCGAGGAGCAGTGTCGTCTCACGGCGCACAGAACGTTTCTCGCTGCCCGGCGTCTCTCACACACCCCACGCGCCCAGCGTCTTCGCCGACCTCTGTTCCGCACGTGGCGGCCCGGTCCACTTGATGATCATGCGAGGGGTGGCCGGGTGTGGAACCGATGGCTCGTGCGTCGCAGCAACACCGGCGTGCGCCTGTGCAACCAGCTTAGTTCTGGGGCGATTGGTGACGCTGCTCCGGAGCTGCTTGATAAATTTACATGTGTCACATAATGCGTATACCGCGTTGTGTGTGTCATTGAAGCAGCGGTAAGCATGATAATCAAGCTAATCCTAGGCAACCAGGAAATCTAAGAATAACCAGCTGAACCTTAGCTCACGCTACGTATATCCTGGCATAGCCGAGCTAAGCCACTGCTATTTTTTTTCCTTTTAAGTCTGCTTGGGCTACTTAAACGAAAAAAAATTCGTCTGTCTGTCTGTCTGAGTACGTTTTATATACCAACAGCCAAATCTAAACGTCGAAAACCGGGGGCAGTGTTCGTACTTGTCAACATTGTTGAACAAGAATAAAACATTACGCCAATGTGAGGCAGAAAATCAATGCATTAGTTATGTTTGCAGTGTTCCTTTATTAAAAATTTATGGAAGTTTGACTTTGCGATAGAAAATGAAATAGGTACATCCACTGCAGAAAAAAAAACCATTCACTCCGTCGCCTGCTGTCACCCGCGCCGCTATATCTTCTGGTGGCACATTAAAAAATAAAACGGCAACAGTTACGAAAGGTTCTACTAGATAGGTTCCACGTTCCGCTTGGAATGCTCTTGAAGAAGGGCAACGTGGTTCAAAAACGTTGAAGTATGGCGTCTCTATTCACGCGCGTCTCTGTCGTACGGCAGCGCTGGCATCGAGGCACCCGCCTGGAGCAATGGAACGCGGTAAATTTATATTGGCTTGAGCACACCTCCAGCGTGTTTACCTATACCTTGGGTGGAGCGGGAAAGCGAAGGGAGGCATTTACTGGGCAAATGTCGACGAAGGACGATAGTCTGTCGTCGACATTTGCAACGAAAGGAGCAGATATGCGGCCAGTTTTTTAATGCGTATCATTCTTAGCCAAGTACCCTCACAGCTAGGACCGCGTAACGCCCTGCATCTGCGCAAAAAGGCAGATTTGGCGGAAGGAATACCTTTAATCGTTATAATAGCGTAAATGGCGATAACTGGTCCGATACATTTTTGAAAAACAAAAAAAAAGAGATCAAAAATAGGAAAAATAAAATTTTCACAAAAATGGTTTGATCAAACCAAAAATGCGCGTATTGTACATCTCCCCCCCAAACTGAAGAATAAACGAAAAAATTCCGCAAAAGACCGTTGAAGATATGTATAAAAAATTACGCCCACCTCCCCTCGCGGGAACCCTGGTGTGATGCGACGCTGAAGGGGGTTCGCGTTTCTGTGGGGTCGGTTACTCGAATTGTGTGAGCAATCGTCGGGTAATGAGAGAGAGAGAGAGAGAGAGAGAGAGAGAGAGAGAGAGAGAGAGAGAGAGAGAGAGAGAGAGAGAGAGAGAGAGAGAGAGAGAGAGAGAGAGAGAGAGAGAGAGAGAGAGAGCACGCGTAGCGCGAACGACCGTCGACTGAGAGACCGGCCGGAGCGCGGCACTCCGCTTATATGCGCAGCGCGCCCGAAGGAGAGGAGACTGCAGAGAGAGAGAGGGCGCTTCACATGCGCACGGCGCGCTTGCGCCGCGCGCAGCGCCGCCCACCGGCGGAGTGAGAGTGCGCTGCGCTACGCGCCCGCAGATGTTGGGCGAGAGTGTTCGCTATCGGAGAGAGGAGAGGGGGTGAGCGGAGGAGAGACGCAGCTGTGCGGACGCGGGAAACGACGACGACGGACGCTGGACAGGGCCGCCGGCAAGAGATGCTCCTCTCAGCGTCGCATCTAAAATAGCGTAGACGGACCAACTCTGCAGTACGCTTTGCATCATAGCAACTAAAATTGGCTCCAATCCAGGGTGTGAAGGTGGTTACGAAGCAATGCTTTAAATGACACCCACAACAATTGCCCATGTGCCGTGACTTGAATTCACACTCGTGGCTCTAAAAAGAGCGAAATCAGAGATTCGGCCAGCCATTAACTTAAAATCGCGGGGGCGCCGTCCCGAACGCAGCAGCGTCGGCCACGGCCGAACTAGAACGGCAAACGCCGCCGCTGTAGCCCGGCCGTGAGTCGGCAAAAACAAAACAGAGAGGAGCGTCTGTCGAAGGGTGAGACCTAGAAACCTAGCCATCCCGATGGGCTAACTCGGGGTAACATCACCGCACGACACAAGCGCGGACATCGCGAAACGACTCGGCGTGTGAGGTTAGGGATTCCAATTTATACCGATTTAAACTAGTTAGTTTAGTAATTTTGAGAATTGCGAGACAGCTGTGGGAACTTTTATAATCGCTATTTATCGGAGCCAGTTGCTCCTTTCGCCTTTTGTAATACCTATTAAAACACAACCGAACTAGTATTCACCAATTTAGAAAGCGGAGTCCCATTCGTGGCAAGTAGTGCGCAAAATGTAGCGTTTCTCCAGCCGCCAGGTGTCTGTATGTGGTTTGTACATTTTGTTTTTCCCGCCCTCTAAACCAATCCTTACCCCACACCGTAACTCACATGTACAAGGACTGTCCACCTCACGATACGGACGACACATCCTTGAAGCCATTGGCCACAATACCTCGCAGGAGCCAGACATAGCCAAGACATCAGAACCATGGACTACCCTATCATTAGCAGATCCTAAACCAGATCCTCAACCACAAAACAGGCGGAAATCTGCAAAAAAAAAAAAAAAAAAAAACACCAGAGATGGTCTTACCACCCTACCTAATACACTCAGCATCTACACTGACGCATCTAAAACAGAATCCAGAACAACTGCGGCGTGGCATATACCGGCGTTTAACGTCAATAGCGTTCATTCATTGCCACCAGATACCGCCATTAAAGGGGCAGAACTAGAAGGTATAATCCTCTCACTTCGTCACATAGTTCATAACATATTCTATTTTTTTTTCTTTTTCATGTACAAACTCATACACATTCACACAGATAGTTGGGAAGCTTTCCCGGAATGTCGTCGTCAACTATCATACAGTCTACGAGTAACGAAGATCCAAGAAATCAAGAGCATCCTTCATCAACAGACATGCGATGTCACCATCACGTGGGTGCCCGGCCATGACGGAATCCCCGGAAATGAGGCAGCCCATTTGGCTGCACGTGCATCGTTCACAACCGTGCACCAAGCCAGCTGGACGCCTTCGGGCTGCGCGATTATGACCCTGACGAGCACCGGACCGCCATCAAACAGCAACGGAAAGACTTTTTGGCCACGCTGGTCTACCACACTCCCATTCCGAAGTCCTATTTTCGCTCTCAACAAGTCCGCCTAAGACAGCTAATGACACTTACGAACCTTTCCCCTGCAAAACGACAAGTTTTTTTCATTCGTCACCTAATCAAGACTTGTGTATCCCTTGTGAAATTTCGGACACCACTGAACACGTTATTTGGATATGCCCTCGATTTCAAACTGAAAGAGAGATCCTCCTAGACATCCTTTCGCTAACTTACGACCAAATTCCTTAAATGATCTCCTGCGTCCCTCCTACCTACCTAATTTAGCGAAGGCATTGTTGGACACTCTCCTGCATTTCATATCCCAACCCACTATTTTTCCCTTGCTATTTCCCACCCATAACCGTCGGGAACCTTAACTTATCGCTAACCCTAAGGGGGTCCGATGCACTAGCAAGAGACCCCCGGGTGTTTTTTCTACATTTCAATAAACGTTGAAAAAAAAAACGTATCTTTGCCGTACGACCACTTAATTTCGTCGGGTCCGGGTTACCCAGGAGGTGCTGTCCAAAAAAGTTAATCAAGCCATGCGAATGGAGCACGCAATGGAAGCGAGGCTGCTCCAAAACAGGCCCAAAACAACCGTCGCTAAAGCAGACGACAAAGCCGTCCCGCCGACGCGCCCGCCGTTATGAGCAGGCACCCGCGCGGGGAACTTGCGGTAACCATTCGCCGTGCCACCTGCACTGTGCTCCGTGAGTGAAAACCGCCCTCCGCCTCCCCAACCGCGTTGGGAGTTACTTGTAGCGGACGCCACGAATGAACCGTTGGCTAGTAGAGGTAGAAAGCTTTGCTTAAAAAACATAATTAGCGAAGTAATGGCACTTCGTCGCTGCAGTGGTATAAATTAACGCCACTTGCGATGAGAAGCAAAAGAGAACTTAAAAAGAAAGTTCAACTTTCGCTACGCATCACCATATTAGGCTGTAACCAACTCAGACTCCAGACAAGCGGCACGAATGCTGGGCATTTGTAGAGGATTCTCTGAATTTCTGCAGTTTTTGGTATCTTTTGTGGGACTTTAACTGTTGTCGTCCTTTTTTTTGTTTTGCTCCTCGTGCGCAGGTTCTGACGGACTACGATTCATCGGCCAGCATACTTCGTTGCTACGCAATGAGGGACTTCGCCAAGGGCGACCAGGTATGCGTTTCTGTACGGCTATAACTTCCAGCCTCGATTTCGGTTCTTTGCGGGTAATGCCCGATCCAAATCGAGCTCAATCCGTATCGGGCGCATGCTACACGGCAGTTTCTATCGTGATCGAGCCCAATCCCGCTCAAACTGAATCCTGGTTTCTCAAGCGCGATTGAGGTTTCCGAGCGCGATCGGACGAAAGCGGTAATACTCTCGTCCCCGCTGACTAATGGCGCAGAAGTTGGCAACTTCAAATAACACCAGAAATTGTATCAAGTAACTTGACCCAAATAAGCGTGCGGTAACTTTTGTATAGTTACGCATATCTACGACCGCGCAAAGTTAACGTGCATCGGCGGCGCGAAGTACATTTTGGCGCCATCTGGCGTACGAAAGGGCAACCGGGGCAACTTCTCAATCGCGATCGAAACCGGCCGAGTAGCAGCGGCGGTTAGTCGTGTCTATCTTGCCTCAAAAGCACACACAGGAATGGAAATACCTTCGGCTGTCTCAAATGAAGTTTTGTTCTTTTACTATACATTGCCCCATCTCAGAGCCGCGAGAAAGTAATCAGGTAGCCTAGATTCCATAAAAGTCATGTCGCTTCTTGGAACGAGCAAGCAGTTCTAAAATGTGTCCGTATACTTGCGGCGCAAGCAGCATTTTCGTCACGCCGTCGTTTTGTTTGCGAAGTCGCAGAATGTCTGTGTATACTCAGCATTTTGGAAGGGCCATCATCGCTGACGTGTTTCATTAAAGGAGCCATGCGGAACGTCGACGGTGTCGGTTCCCTCATCCCTTTTCTAGTATTCCGCTTGCTTTACTAAAGATTCTCGTGGCTCCTTTTTAAGGCCCGTCTCTGTTTGCAAAGCGTGTACCCAGAGAGCGGCTCCTCATCCCCTATGCACACAAAGCCAGAATGAGTCGCTAAAAGACCTGAGGACAATCCGCTCGTCAGTGGCGCCACTCGCGCCGGCCAAGGAGGCTTGCTTGCCGACCGAAATTTCCTGCAATGTTTTCAGACTCGCGCAGGCATATTGCATGGAAGGACGCGCCAAGGCTTGCCCTCGTCATTTGTTCAAGGCCTTTCGATGCCAGATTTAAGTTTATTGCGAACCAACCAAATCGGCGTTACCCTTGAACTTGCAGCTCGAAATGGTAGCCCTTAGGGTGTAGTGCTGTGCCCTACACTTTTTATTTGTGGAAATGGCGCAGTAAGCTTTCTGATTTGTGCACAGCTGTGGTGACGCTTTCACAGATGCTGGAAAGGGCGGCGAAAAGCCTCTTAGCGACAACTGACTACGCTGGCCGGCTGTTTCGTAACCGTTTCACATTTCCTCAATTCGCGAGTCTTCGAGTTTCCCGTTCAGAAGATTTATCAGCCTGTTTATAAGGGCTTTCAAAAGGGCCGTTCGAGATAGTTGGAATAGAAAGAAACTGTTATAGATGGTATACTAAGCTGCATAAAAAGAAGCAGCTAGTCCGGGGAACTCGGGCGATCTGGCACCCAAAAATGTAATTTCGTCGAGGAACGCGGAAACTGGGCTTGGGAACCTTTTGGCTGTCCTTCCGTCCTTCCGGACAGCTTGTTTCTTCTTTTGTGTTCTGCTTCTGTATGTCGGTTCGTATTTATCAGGTTAGCTCAACTTGTTTTTCACCGTATTTTTTTGTTGTTTGCGTTGTTTTCGACTCGCGGTCCCCCTCTTGGGGTGGAAGTTGGAGCTAAATCGCGAACATCGCGTGCCCTATACAACATTTTGGCAAGTCGGAATCTCTTTCCGAAGGTGAATTCACTGTGTTCTCTAATTTTGGTTTTTTACTGGAAATATTTTGTTGTTTGTTTGGAGCCTTTGTTGTTTTTCATGAAGCCTTTATATGTTCTTCGTAGACTGGTGCGGTCTTTTTTGTGTGTACGGAGAGCTTATCGAAGATCCCCGCCTCTTGTAGCTTGAGGCGTCGCACTGCTGCAGATGTACGCTCAATACGCGACTTTTCTTTTCTTTCACGTGCTCTGAAGTACTTCTAGGTTGTCGCTATTGGCGATAACAACCGGAAGTGTGTTAGGGGGGCTTTAGTTTGGCGCCAACGTATGTGATTCCCCTAGGGTTAACCTCGCAGCCCAGTGGCCGTAAGCACGCTTCGGCAGTGACAAACTGTTGGCCATCCGTATATCGCTTGCCGTGACAGTAAAGATCGAGGTGGTTACGAGACCGAATATCTTCGAAGCAGACAATGTGCTGGTCAAGGAAACACGTACTCCGACAATGGTCGTTCTGGGAGAAGCCGCGTTTTACGATGCGCGCTTGTGACCGCTAATGTGAAGGCCATCACGCATCTGGGGTCACTGAGTTCATCCGTACACAGTGCCGCTGCCAACTCTTCTGTATGCTTGCACCCCTGTCAAACATGACTATTTAATGGGCGCCTTGAAGACAAACACAAGTTTGGTTCATTCGAAAGATTGCCTCGTTAGAATCATACTGACACCACTTTTAACATAAACTTCGCTCAAATAAGCGATATGATTAGCAAAAAAGTGAATGGCCACGCGACTCACTAACTCATTTCCCGCAACAGAACATTTGACGCTTTATCGGCAGCTGTGCGATTGGCTGGGGTCGCAAAATATTCATTTTAGAGCAGAGATTGGTGGTGTAAACAGTGGAGTATTAAGAAAGTACACGTTAACATTGAAGCACCAGCGCGTACTGTTGCTGGTACTGCGTACACTATGCTTGTTATAGCTGCACAACAGTTTGGCGCTTTGAGGTTGTCTCACACGACACATGCCGATTGGCGTAAGTGACATTGTCTTATGTGACTGTGCTTGTCGAGCATACCGCCATGTTTGATTGATTGATTGCAGGGTTTAACGCGCCGACGCAACTCAGGCGATGAGGTGCGCCGTAGTGGAGGGCTCCGGATTACTTTTGACCACCTGGGGATCTTTAACGTGCGGTACCCCATGTTTCACGGAACAATTACTACCTTAAGAAAAATTCATAGAAAAGAGAACAGACCAAGGAAAGAGAACAGAGAACAAGGAAAGAGAACAGACACCAGGTAGCGCTCTTTACTTGTCCTCGTCCACATGCGCTATGAATTTTTCTGCATCACAACATCAACTCGCCCAGGAATCCGTACTGGTGAATTACTACTTACCGTAGCAAAAACAAGCCAGGTGCAAATACGGTCAGAAGCAATGCAAAGGCATTCAACGGTCCTGAGCAGTATGGCGGCGTAATCTAGGAGGACCAACGGTAAAAAGGCATTCTGGTGCAGATTAAACAGCGTACTAACGTTCGCTCGAAGACCTGTCCTTGTTACGTCGTCGTAGACGTCACGAAACACACCATTTGGCGGGGAGAATCAAAAGGTTAGCTTAAATTCATTAATTTCTCGGTGAATAGTTTGCTGCCGTACAAGGGCTGGGGGCACCATAAAACACCAAATCTTTCGAATAAATCTAGCTTGTGCTTTGTCTGCATGACCTCTTTAAGTGCTCTTACTCCGAGTGCACTCGGCCACCCCAAATGACACTTGGGCTGCACGCTACTAAACGATGAAACCAAGTGCCCTCGTCCGTGATGTCAGTGACAATAGCCCGCGTAAATTTTCCGCAAAATTAGTTGAAATTTTCACTCTTTACCACGTGAGAAACAACTTAAACACTTCGTTGTGTTTGCATTGTTCAGTACTGCAATCTGCGTCTCGCTTGCTGCGTATTTTCATCTAAACGCTTGCTATTTTGTGTTATTTTTCCCGATTCTCGCACCCCTGCTGATTAGATTACTCACTCGGTGAGCCGGCCCGGGTAAAGTTGGTTTCGGGAATGTACTTATCTGAAAGTGCGTTCCCTGGAAAGTATCACTCGCGGTTGTAGGTTAGGTGGCCCAGAATGACACTTTAGCCGAGTAATTAAGCTTCCTGGAAGTGAATTTAAATAGGCACGTTTGGTAGCTGCGGGTCTCGGGAAACATTCGTTTAGAGATGCCTCGTTTGCTGGGAAACCCCCATCTACTTGAAACGTTGTGTCTGCGTCCCTTTTAAAATGACCACACTTTGGTAGCTCACTCAGCTCCAATCCCAATCCAGCCTCGAAAGGCGTTTTATTTAACGCATAAACGCATGAAGCGTTGAAAAGCATTCAAATTTTGCGCTACAGTGACGCAATATAGGCAGGAGCGACGCAGTAGCGGCATGCAGTAAAAAATTAAAGCCGTTCCACTCAATGTGAAAGCTGTCGAAAGTGCAAAACCGTGATTCGTCATAATGCGCTACAGAGCCGTTATCCGCACACTGCTGCCACCCCAATGCATTTCGAATTTCCCTCTTTCGCAGTGCTGGCGCGCCCCCTGCCTGAAACTGCGTCAGCGGGAGTTCAGTTCTTTTTGTGCTTGCTTTAATTTCGTGTGCGCGACCGGTTTTGCGTCATTTGGAACGAACCATTTTTTTCTTGCGCGGTTGGAGCCTTTCTGTGCTATTTCGAACGCGCCACTTTTTTCTTGCGCTGCTGGAGCCTTTTGCGGCATTTCGAACTCGCGGTATTTTTCTTGCGCGGCCGCTTTTTTTTCGCTTCTATCGGAAAAGCCAACCCAGCGAGCGTTCTTAACTAAATGAACGTGGGCGCTGTCTGTATTTTGTCTCAAATGTACCTATAGTTTTCTTTGCCCTAAACAACGGGAAGATGTATGACAAGCGCCAGCGGTTCACGATTTTCGAACGCTTATGACTATACGAACCGCTTGGCTTTCGAAGCCTCTGGGTTACGCCGCGACGGCAGCCGTTACGACGGAACGTCCTGTTGCTCTTCTTGGGTCCAGCGAGCGAACTAAGACGACAAGGCGAGCACCTAAAGTGCTCTGCACTTAAAACATAGCTTTAAGGTTGTTAACTACATGTTGGCGTTCACTCGATGTGATCAAGCGGAAAATAGAAGTCTCACTACTACTGTCGCCCAGTCATGTTTCCTGGCGGTGGCTTTGGTCGCGCCTCCCTATTTCACGAACGGTATTTTGTGATGTCATAGAACAGTATTTTGTGACGTCATCTGCGCAAAGTAGCTGGGGAGTCGCCACTGCCTCGTATGCTTTCTCTATATCTCTATTATTTGTAACAGAGTGGTGAGCAAGTTGGTACATCATCATTCTGAGCAACAGCACGAAAAAAAAAAGACGTGGACGAAGGGAACAGACAGGAGGAGCGCTTGTCCTGTCCGTTCCCTTCGGCCACGTCTTTTTTGTCGCGCTGTTGTTTAGAATTTCTGCATTATTTGTTGGAAGTTGGCGATAAAATTGGTATCATCGATCGTTATAGCCTATAGCCGGTATTCAATGGCGTGGAATGCATGCAGGCAACCATGTGTGCGCCGCCATATCTGTGGCCAAGCGTCTGTTGCTAGGCGACGTTGTGCGGTCGGCCCGCAGATCGGGCACCCCTCTTCTCATCCATGCAACCGTGCGAGAGCGCCGTCACTCGTTACATCGGGCTCCGCGGGATGGCGGTACTTGTCCATGCTAAGGACGATTGTGAAACACATGACTGTGCTTCACCTTACAAACTCTACCTCACCGAACGCAATGTAGTGCCTCGAGTTCAATGTGAGTGCGATTAATAACATCTGTGTTGACGCCACCGTCTAGAATCGGATTGAAATGGAGCAGATGACGCACGCCGGTGTTTTCTTTTTCTTCGGCGACCACACCCCCTTCCCCCAACCCTTTGCTCTATAATAAACGTTTGTTCATCATCATCATCATCGGCATGCGGGTGCAGTGGCCCAAGCCGCGCCGTGTCCGCGGCGCATCAGCCATGTCTGTGGCCGTTTCCAGTGTTGCCACGCGAAGAAATTGACCGCTAAACTTTTCAACGAATACCACCTATAGGGACAGCGCAGTCCTTTTAATGGACCCAAACTTGTGTTTTGTCTTTATGGCGTGCCACACGCGCCACCTCATTCATTATTCGGCCTGGTGCTCGTCTTGTTCCTTGTCACGTCTTTGGTGCCCTGCCAAGTCTCGTCGTTGCACCCGGCGGTGCCTGATTGCCGACGCGTTAATGCATTTTCCCTTTCGCCTCTTTTTGATTTTGTAGTTCGACTGTAGTTTTTCGCGGTACGCTTTTTTTTCATTCCAATTGGGTATCCGAAGTGTTTGTCTCTTCGTTTCGATGCGGATCGATGTCTGTCAGAATTGTCGAGGAAAGCCTGTGTCTAGATGGGCAACTACGACGACGGCAAACATTGACGCCCTGACCCCGGCTTTCCCCGACTTGAAACTCAGCAGCGGCGTTTGCCTGTGTGCCACTCGCGACGCGGTTGACGGGGAGCGCTAGTGTTTGCCGTTGACCTCCTTCGCTGGTTTGACCGTCCGCTCCCGAGAAACCGCTGACAAACAACGGTTTTACAGCGACCCTCGGCCGTCAAGGAAAGCTAAGTGCGCCGCAGAGTCATTTTGCAGGGCCGGTAGTTAGCGACTCGTCGCCCCCTCCTCCTCCTCACTCCTCCGCCTCCTCCTTCTCCTCCTCCACCACCTTTTCCCCCTTCTCCAAAGTTGGGACACTTTAGTTGTTCAAAAGCACCGCTCGCCTCTGTCACTTTTCTCGCTGTTCCTTTCCTCTCTCTATCTTTTTTTTTTTTTGCATGTTTGGAGCTCTCGGTGTTGCTGCTGCTCTGTGGCAGTTTACTGCAGACTGTTGTTGGCAATTGCATGGAAATATCTAGAAATGTCATGCTGTTGGGAGCGAGATTAGATTAAAATCTCGAGAAATCTTCTCATGAAAGTTTCCTCTGTTTAGACAGTATTTAGGCCTAATGTATGAGTTAAAGACGAAAGTCGAGGAAAAGAGAGAAGGGCTGTGCGCACAAGAAGCGTGTTGTTCGTTTTGCTTCTGTTTTAAAACCTGCGGCACTCTCCGAGACGTTATGTTTTACATTAATCGCGACTTCCAGTCGCACCTAATAATGTCGTCGCAGTGGTGCCGTGTAGTTCTGTAAGCGCAGAAATAATAATAATAATAATGATAATTATAATAATAATGAAATTGACTTCGCATTTTTAGGCTACATCGAGACTATAGAGGCGCAGATTTAGCTCTGGCAAAGTTCTACGAAAGCGAAAACCGTGCAGTGCGCCAGGGCACCGCCATGCTCCCCCATTGTCAAGGCGCGGCGTGTGCTGAAGTCACGTGACCTCCCTCTTCGCAGCACCTGTTTCACTCACGTGGCGTCACATGTTGTCCTCGCGTCATAAGCCGTGTACGACCGGCGCAATGTTTTTAGGAGCGAAGCCTGTTAGGCGCTCGAGCTGCCGGCGTCTCCTTTTTCTACGAAATCTCCTGTCCGGCTGCGTGGCCTGGTGGTAGTGTATTGGGTGCCTCGGATGCTGTTGCGGGGGTCGTTTGTTCGATCACCGCTGGTGCTGGGTTATTTTTCTTTCTGCTACTCCCTTCCAGCAGTTCGTCCTTGGGGAGTATTGGAACGAACCAAGCGTGTGGCGGACTAAGCGTCGTCTGCTCGCATCAGTCCGCAAAGGGTGTAATGATTGCGGCAAAGTCAGTTAGTCCCCCGGAAGACGAACTTTTGGTCCTTTTTGCCGAAGGGTGTACTGGGAAGACCCTAGATTGCTAATCGATTTTCACCCTTTTTGTCTATAACTAACACTCTTACACCCTATCAAAAAACAAAGAAAAACGCTGTTTGAAAGGGTGTAATTAGCGATAAAAACCCTTAAAATGGTGTGTTTTTGCTAGGGTGTAAAGGTGTTACAAACGACAAGGTGTAAGGCTGCTAGTTACAGACGGTGAAAGCGGCTTAAATCATCTTACCGTGCACTCTGCGCCGCAGACAGGCATGCACCGCCGCACCCCTCTTCGCACAACTCCCTTTCTCCCTTTTGTGCGCGAGTTTTGGGGGAATTCAGAATGCCCCGCCCGACCTGCACTGACTTGTAAACGGAGTGTCGCGTCGTCATTGGCTCATGGCCAATTCACAGAGGCCATTTCGCTTATCGACCATTTGGCTTATCAAGCATATCGACCATTTGAAGTGACCAGAGAAGATGACATCTTCCGTCAGAAGCTCACGGCTTATTCACAAATTATATGTCCATGAAGAACTCTCACACCCTTAGTGTAGAAAACGGGGCAGTGAAAAATTAAAGCCAGCTGCGTCGGAAGCTGATGCCCGATTCATGTAAGGATACTCATAGCGGGGGGAAAAAAAGCTTAGGGCTGTACTGAAATTCGAAACAGCGCAAAAAGACGGGACAAGGAAACGACGACACAAGGCGCTGACCTACAACTGGTTGGTTTATTGCGCGGGTTGCGAAATATACCCAGAAAAGAAGGCGTGAAGGAACACGATAAAAAAGAAGGAAGCACGAAAAAGAGCACGAAAAAAAGAAGTGCATCAAACATTGCACACAAAATACAAGATTGATACTCGTGCATTGATTAAATGGTAGCAACGCTGATATGAGACGGCGCCAGAGGCGCGAGGCAAGCAAGACATCCTGAACAGTGTGGGATTCTACATTTCCCACACTAGTTATTTCCCACCCCGCAGCCATCCGCGCTCAGCAAACATGCCTTGCGAGCGCCGGCTGTGGACGGGTCCGTTGTTTGCGGAGACAGACAAAGGCAGGAGGCGCAGAGGGCAAAACATCAATGGCAGCATTTATTGCAAAGTGCAAATCAAATACACTGCATACAGACTAATTGTAGGCCATAACGGTAACACTGAATGCGAGGCATTAAACAACGCTAGAGATCGAGATGGTTCGACTCACCGATGGCATACCGGAGCCATCGGAGCCATACCATTGTGGCGCGTTCCCCAGGTCTGGACCGGCGCGCCGAAACGTCCGCTCGCTACCGCATCCCCAAGATAAGAGAGCATCCTCTCGTCATGCGACAATCCACCACACCTCGCCGAACCGTGGCGCTAGTGCAGAGGAAGAACTGGTTCTCGGGTGAGGCAGAGGGGAAAAAGGTCAACGCCTCCACCCTGGCGACAACGAACCCTCCGGTCGCTGGCGCGCTCCCGTATGGCTACCGTCGCGCGAGCGAGGCGCACAATTGTGCAACGCCGGCCGCGATGGGAAGCTAGCCAGAAAGGGGTTCGCGTGAAAGTCGCGATCCCCACAACAGTTAAGCTTTTTATGAGTCCAGATAGCGGATTTCCTTTTTTAGTAATACAATTTAGTGTTCAGGATGTCTTGCTTGCCTCGCGCCTCTAGCCCCGTCTCAGCGTTGCTACCATTTAATCAGTGCACGTGTATCAATCTTGTATTTTGTGTGCAATGTTTGATGCACTTCTTTTTTTTCGTGCTCTTTTTCGTGCTTCCTTCTTTTTTATCGTGTTCCTTCTCGCCTTCTTTACTGGGTATATTTCGCGACCCGCGCAATAAACCAACCAGTTGTTAGTCAGCGCCGTGTGTCGTCGTTTCCTTGTCCCGTCTTTTTGCGCTGTTTCGAATTTCAGTGTGCACCACCAACTAGTCCAAACCACCGTTCTAACTTAGGGCTGTCACCTGTAAGGCGCTTAAGTAGTCTGAAGTGTCTCCCTAAGTTTTTACTGCGAATCAGTATATGTCTGACCCCCAGTTTTCATTCCGGTGAAGCTGATTTACTCGGCGCCGCTCCGGGGCTCCTCCTTGCCACGGCCGACCCCCTTTCACTACGGTTATCCCAACAGCTATTCCTCTCGCCACCACCGACGTCTATTTCACAAGTTGCGCAGTCTGCTGGCAGCGGCCTTAGCGCCGTTATCAGATGGTTGCGGACAATCAACAGCAGCGCGAATGGGCATACAAATTCCCTAAAGCCTGCCACCGCCGCCTCCGAGAATGTTTAGCCACCACACCCACTAGCTGTGGGTCCCTGCTGGTTAAAAGCATCTTGCCCCGTTGGAACGCCGGCGTGAGCAGACATTCTTCAGCTTGAAAGCCATTCCGAGCGACATTGTTGCGTCGGTGACCCTCGTTGACTAGCTGGTCATAGTTCTTCTGGCGGAAGAATAATAATAGATCTTTGTCTGGCCGCATATAAGGTCTGTTGGACTTAGGCCAAGTTGTGACCCCGGATCCCAACCATGAGGCAGAGATAATTAGAAGGATAAGAATGGGGTGGGGTGCATATGGCAGACATTCTCAGATAATGAATAGCAGCCTACCATTGTCGCTGAAGAAGAAAGTGTACGACAGCTACATCTTACCGGTACTCACCTACGGGGCAGAAACCTGGAGGCTCACTAAGAGAGGTTCAACTTAAATTGAGAACGACTCAGCGTGCAATGGAGCGGAAAATGATAGGTGTAACATTAAGGGACAAGAAGAGAGCGGAGTGGGTCAGGGAACAAACACGTGTTAAGGACATATTACTAGAGATTAAGAAAAATAAATGGACGTGGGCAGGGCATGTAATGCGAAGGCAAGATAACTGCTGGTCATTAAGGGTAACAGAGTGGATCCCTAGAGAAGGCAAACGTTGCAGGGGGCGGCAGAAAGTTAGATGGGCAGATGAGATCAAGAAGTTTGCGGGGACAAATTGGTCACGGTTGGCACAGGACCGAGGTAATTGGAGAATAATGGGAGAGGCCTTTGCCCTGCAGTGGGCGTAGATAGGCTGGTGATGATGATGATGATATAAGGTCTTTATCTGTCCCTTCACCGGTGTATTTCACGCCGGTGTATTTCACGCAACGGTTTAGGTGTGCACAGGTTGGGGGTGGAGGGAGGGAACTGGTACGCACAGCAGGGCTTATGCCGATACTGATGACATAGCCGTTCTGGTGGTGGGGGATTTAAACGCAGGAGTCTCATAGCTCAGTGCTCCCTGTAAGCTGTCCACCGCAATCAAGCGGTTTGGGTATGGGTTGGTGTATTGCACAGAAAATAAGATGGCTATTAATGAGCAGCGAAAAGGACACCCACGTGTGTGTCCGCTAGAATAAAGGTCGAGGCCTTCGACGTGTTAACCCGCTATGGGACGGACGCATGTCGTTCGCTTGGAGGAAGAAAAGCGGTAACTGAAAAAGCGTCAGCCCGAACAGAAGAGTGAATAGACGCGGAAACAACGGAAACCCGCGGCCGCCGCCGTTACCGCCTCAAGTTCCAGCTGGTCGAGTAGCTGGGAATCCCTCCCGCGTGAACAGCAACTGGCTGCCTGTTTGGAACGCCGACGTGGGACAAATATCACTTGTTTTGCTTAAAGGGCTTTTAGGGTGACCTGTTCGACAGTGTATTTCAATTCTAAGACACTCGTTTGTGACCGGTTGCCGGTTTATGCGTGTACGGGTTGGGAGTAGAGGGAGGGGGGTGCGGGCATGCGCAGCTAAAGGTTTCATGCCCTTACTGGTGACATGTCCGTTGTGCTAACGTGAGGTTTGAACGTGGCCTTCAGACAGCCCAATGCGGCCGGTCCGGTGTCCTGACGGGTAGATTGGATTGGGTTGGCGTGTTTACGCAAACAGTAAGATGCCCACGATGCGGGAGGGAAAGAGGCTAGCTCTACGGTTGTCCGCTAGGATAACGGTCAGGTCTTTCCAAATTTAATTCAGGTACTTGGCTAGGAAGTATGCTCAGTTGTAAATTACAAACAATCGTGTTTTGTTTCGTGCACTCCGCGGAGGGCGGGCAGCATCGCAGGTCATCCGTTTTCGCAAAGTGGAAGAGCACTAATTTTATCGTTCTCTCTCTGTCTCTTTCAACCTTCTTTCAGGTCACCATCTTCTATGGAAAGCGAAGCAACGCTGAGTTCTTTATCCACAATGGATTTGTCTTCGAGGACAACCGGTACGACGCTGTCGACATTAAGCTTGGTGAGCGCGCTCGCACCTTTCTATTTCCCATTTTCCAAGTTCGGTACGTGGGCTTGCCTCTACTGCAGCAGGGAAGTTGCCCGTACCTCGGTGATTATGGCGTTGTCATCATTCCGTCGTACCTTCGTGTCACCCGTTTCCTTAAATTAGGGTGCACTGTCAGAAGATATGGGGAGTCTACTCAAGAGAGCCGACAAACCCCACCGAATCCACAGGGCACAGGTGACAAAGGGGGTGGCCGTCTGATGTGCGGCTTTCGCCGAACAGAGCGGCAAGAATGAGCAAGAGCCTTGAACGAAAACCAGCACAAAGACTTATATTTATACAGGCAAGTTACAAATACAAGCACGAGATAGCGGATCGATAATGACAGACAACTTAGATGGAATTCAAATACAAGAAACAGTCCAATTCGACAAAATGATACAAACAGGAGCGTTAACAAATGAAGATTACGAATCGGAGCAGTTAACTAAAAGAAAATGAACAGTTCGATGCTTATGAGAGACAGAGTCCCAGCATATTCACCGACCGGGCCGGACGATGCACCGCTGTCGGAGGCGAGTCGGCTACCTGGGAAGCGTGGCTTCGCTGTAGGCCAGGCCGTCCGAGACGATCACGGTCATTCGAGGCCCGGGAGCACGTTGGAGTCCTCCAGGGCGCGGGTCGCCGATGGTGTGATGTACAAACTGGCAGGTGCCGTTGTCAATCACGACGTCCAAACGTAGCTGGTGGGTTTAGGTGCGGCTTCTCTTTTTATAGGCGCGCCGGTGCGGAGAGGGAGAGCACAACACACAACGCGCCCGCCGCCGTGAGCGAATAACTTCCCTCTTCTCCATTCTAGAATGATCGACGCTCTTTAGAACTGGCAAGGCCACCCGTGCCTCCTCGAAAGTACTGGAAGCTTCGACGAAACCCGAGCGGCGGAGGTTTTATTTTTGTTGTTTTCTTGCCGGCGAGCCGGCGGGTGATCATGTTACCGTCTCTTCGTTCGAGAAACTTCCAGCCTTGTCTCGGGCGAATAGAACCGAATGGAATGAATCGGACGACTGTAAGAAGAATTAGGCGCTGTACAATAAAATGAAAAATTTATAAGGTACTTTTAGACGTCGTACGCTCGAGTTTGTGACACAGCCCCCCAGTTTCAGAATATTATGCAATAATATTCCCAAAACTCACAAAGTCGTGCGTACGCGTCGTTCACACTTAGTGAACCAAAGAGGCTGTGCTTACTAACACAGAATCGAGTACAGCCCAATGTTCTTCATAAGAATAATGACAGGTACAGAATTTGCGTACAAAACAGCCGTTTGGCGCAGATTTCTCAACAAATACACATCCTAGGGACAACTCATAAGTTTAAGAACAATAAAGTTCTAGCATTCGAATTAAGCCAGTGCCCATAATAAATGTCTGGCCAGTAGTCATTACAAGTGCGAAACTCATGAAAATACACCGTACACTCTAGTGCGAAGGTCCCGTAGGCTAAAATACAATGAGTGTACGTCAGTACTCAGAAATACATACAATGTACTGATACAATGAAACGCATAAGAAACATAACTAATATGTTGTTCACAAACAATAACATGCAACCGCAACGTTCACGAATGTCACCACTAGTAACGCCAATAATACACAACAAGTGTACTGTTAACAGCGAAAGTAAAGTTTACGCAAAACGGAACTTGTACGTGAATATACACTGTACAGCCAGAGTGACAAAAATAAGTACAAGTTTCGCGTACAGTACGACAGAGAAACGTTGAATACAACGTTCGAGTATGCAGTACTCGACATGAAAATACAACTCTGTCTTACACAACTCCACTCATATCCCACGTGCATACCTAAATTTGCATTCTTCACGCTTAGCCCGTGTCTATCGGGCGCTTGCGTAACTGCGCCTGCGGAATTCTTTTCTTCGCAAAAGTTCCTTTCCAAATGTCGCGCGAAGCGACAAACTCTTTCACCGTGATACCGGGCCCGCGAAAAAGCTTCGGTGTCTGGGCCTTCGTCTGGCGAACATCGGAGCGCCTAGCGACTTGGCCTTCCCTCACCTTTCCTCGTGTAGTAACTGACCGGTGCTTCTTTACACCTGTCCGCTGTCTGCAATGCCGGCGCACACGTTTGCTCCTAAGCTTGTACCCAAACCTGCACTCTTTGTTTCGGCAGCTCAGCTGTTTGTCGAGTTTCTGAAGGCCTGCTTTCCAACGTTTGTTCTTTCGACGACCTTCGGCGCTTATTTTCCTTCTGTGCGGCTCCATCGCAGGGGCCGCAGACTTTGGGCGCCGGAAATGTGCCAGCTTCGCTTTTGCCGGTGTTCGCGTTACGACGAGCACGGCTTCGCCTCTCTCCGAGGCATCGAATCGGGGTTCTTCTTTCGAAACAGCGGGTGGTTTCTCTCCCACCTCTGAAGTGACAGGATCGTCGCCGACGCTTATGTACGGCGCGTTCCCTCCGCGGAGTGCGGCTCTGCTTCGCACGGGGTTTTCAAACTTGACCTTAGAGTCAGTCTCTTTACTCCTCGAACTGTCAGCTACGCTCACGGCGCTAGCCTGCCCAGCGAGTTCGCAGTCTCGAACTGGGTCTTCCTGCACATCGAGCGTGCAACTACCCGTGTCTTTCGGAAAGACAACGGTTTCCTCGGGCACTCTCCCCGCAATATCGGGTACCCCTTCGTCTAGAGGGTTCGGCCCCGACGTCGTGATGGCATCCACAACCGGGATGTTATCTCCATCCTCAAGCTCCGCATCCCCTGTAGGATCATCGTCCTTCCAGGTCTGAAGTGATGCGCTTTCGCACAATTCTAGAGGCGTTTCTTTCTTGCTGATTGCCGATATTTCCGCCTCTTCACCTCCGGAGCTATCTTGGCATTCTTTTGCCTTCTCACGGTTAGTAGTTTGGCCAGTATTCTCATCTCTCGAATTTTCATCATTGAGTTCATCTTTCCGATGGAACTCATTTCGCACAATCTCTGTGCTCCTCTTCATGTCTTGAGAGGCGGCAGCCACAGCTGCCTCTCTAGCCGACTTATCGGGGTGTGGCTCCTCAATAAGTGGCTCTTCCACCTCCACGGGTGGCGGTTCTTCTGGGGCAGGTAAAGTTATCGGGTCTTCGGGATCCCTGACTCCATCGATGTTGCCGAGGATGAGGTCATACATGGACCTCTCCATGCAAAGGGCGGTTACGCTTCCCGTGTAGTAGGGAGTCTCCACCTCGATCTGAGCTACCGGCAACTCTCGCATTGAGCCATCCATAAAGTACACTGGGTTTGTTTCCCCAGTGAACTCCTGTTCTCGGACTAAGTCCGTTCGCACAATAACTGTGCTGGTGCCGGTGGAGCGCAAAACGTTAATGGTTTTGCCTGACAATTTTCCCTCAGCCACCGGCACTGTCTTCGACCCGAATGCCGTAATGGCACCCACGACGTGAATTATCTTGCCCCTTTTTCGCTCTTCAGAGCTATCAGTAGCATCGTATTGCTTGGGTGCCCTGAGAGGTGCGCATTTGCGCAAATCCTGGCGCCTTTCATCGTTGCTGCTCCTGCATGTCGCAGCCTTGTGTCCAGCCCGCCCGCACTTAAAACATCTGGAAGCACTATTTCTCTTAAAGTTGCTCCAGCAGTCCTTGGCAATGTGCCCAAACTTGTTACAAGAGTAACATTTCAGCGGGGGTTTTTGGCTGGTCCTACTTCGGTCCGCTACCGCGTTTCCGAAATTTACCTTAACCTTTTCAAGGTTTGTACTATGACACCGGCGCCTATTATCTCCTGTTATGCTCCGTTCTGCTGATGAGCAGTCGAGCTTCAAACGTTGAGCATCAACATTTGCTCCTGTTAGCTCCTCTTTGCTTGCTTTCTCCTCTCGCTCCAACCGAAGTTGTCTCCGAAATTTTTTCTCTCTTTTCCTCTCAGCTTCTGTTCGTGCTGCCAGTCTTGCTCTCTTAACTTTCTCGTTTTCTTCTTTTTCTTTCTGCGCGACCCACTTTCGTAGTTCGGCCCCTGAGAGGCCCAGCTTGCAGCCCAATGCTACAATTTTCTCTAAATCCATGATTGCAAATTTATCGCAATCTAGTCACAATACTCTAGCCTCTAGCTAGGTATATCTACACAGAGAAAGTTAGCGAGAGCACCCGCTTATAAAGGCAGTAGCAACCTATGCCAAAAAAGTTCCAGGCTCTTTCTCCTCCTCACCGCTCACATCAGACGTCCTGCCGTGGACGCCAGAAATTGTCACCCGTTTCCTTAAATTTAGGGTGCACTGTCAGAAGATATGGGGAGTCGACTCAAGAGAGCCAACAAACCCCACCGAATCTACAGGGCACAGGTGACAAAGGGGGTGGCCGTCTGATGTGCGGCTTTCGCCGACTAGAGCGGCAAGAATGAGCAAGAGCCTTGAACGGAAAACAGCACAAAGATTTGTATTTAAACAGGCAAGTTACAAACACAAGCACGAGGTAGCAGATCGATAATGGCAGACAACTTAGATGGAATTCAAATGCAAGAAACACTCCAATTACACAAAATGATACAAACAGGAGCATTCAGAAATGAATATTACAAATCGGAGCAGTTAACTAAAAGAAAATGAACAGTTCGATGCTTATGAGAGACAGAGTCCCAGCATATTCACCGACCGGGCCGGACGATGCACCGCTGTCGGAGGCGAGTCGGCTACCTGGGAAGCGTGGCTTCGCTGTAGGCCAGGCCGTCCGAGACGATCACGGTCATTCGAGGCCCGGGAGCACGTTGGAGTCCTCCAGGGCGCGGGTCGCCGATGGTGTGATGTACAAACTGGCAGGTGCCGTTGTCAATCACGACGTCCAAACGTAGCTGGTGGGTTTAGGTGCGGCTTCTCTTTTTATAGGCGCGCCGGTGCGGAGAGGGAGAGCACAACACACAACGCGCCCGCCGCCGTGAGCGAATAACTTCCCTCTTCTCCATTCTAGAATGATCGACGCTCTTTAGAACTGGCAAGGCCACCCGTGCCTCCTCGAAAGTACTGGAAGCTTCGACGAAACCCGAGCGGCGGAGGTTTTATTTTTGTTGTTTTCTTGCCGGCGAGCCGGCGGGTGATCATGTTACCGTCTCTTCGTTCGAGAAACTTCCAGCCTTGTCTCGGGCGAATAGAACCGAATGGAATGAATCGGACGACTGTAAGAAGAATTAGGCGCTGTACAATAAAATGAAAAATTTATAAGGTACTTTTAGACGTCGTACGCTCGAGTTTGTGACACTTCGACGGAACTCAGCCAACCTGGATGGGAGGAAATTCGTCGCAGACAGCGAGCCTTCCACGACGCTGCAAATGCCCCACCAAGAACACCCCCTCACTCGGCCACTGCCTCGCCCCAAAAAAGATCCGGCTCTCGACCGCCACCCCGCCAACCTCCCACTTCGCCACTACCGGCCACCGACATAAAAATCGTTCTGCGCCCGCGTGGTGGACTGGACCTGAGGTCAGTGGCACAAGCTTCCCTCGCGGATGCCGTCATGCACCAAGCCGGCATACCCTTAAACCCCGCCGATCAAGTCCGCATCCAGCAGACAGCCAACTACATGCTCATCAGCACCCCATCCGAAGAACGCGCCAAGAAGTATGCGGCGGTAAGCTCCCTCACTATTCGGGGGAAGTGCTACGAAGTGGCTGCGCATGTGTCGGCACCCGACAACACCGTTGCCGGGGTGATTTTTAACATCCCGGAAGAAGACACGCCAGAGCAGGTGCGGGACAGCATCTGCAACTTCAATCCAGACCTTCGCATCCTAGAGGCGAAACGCCTAAACACATCGAATATGGCGCAAATCCTATTTGATGGTACAAAGGTCCCCTTCTGGATTCGTTATCGATCTACCACGTACAGATGCAAACCCCTACGGCGCAAGACCGAAGCATGCGCCCTTTGCTGGAAATCCGGACACCGAAAAGATGTCTGTCCCAGTGCACAACCGTCCCCAAGGTGCTCCCGCTGCGGCACTTTGAACCCCCCAGAAGACCATCCGTGCAACCCCCTGTGCATCGTGTGCGAAGGCCCACACGCAACGGGCTCTGTGGACTGCCCCCGACGGTTCCAGCCTCGCAAGCGGTCGCCCACTTATGCCCAGCTGGTCTCCAACGGCCAAGATCCGCGGAATGCCACCCTCCAAGACCCCCATCGACCACCAAGGGGACCCGGCACCTACAGTCAAGCCGTCCGAGGACAGGTGAGCTCCGCAGGCCTGCTCCCTACTCCTTCCCCACCCACACTTCCTCATAACACCTCCCAACCACCTCCTTCATGGCACATTCAAATGCAAAACATGCTTAAAGAGATACAAGACCTCCGTTCCCAACTCCTCCAAACCAAGCATGAGAATGAGCGACTCGCCCGAGAAAATGCCCTTCTCAAAGCCGAAGCCACCACCCCAACCTCCCTACCTGATGCACCACAAGCGGAGCCGCCTCTTAAACGTAAGGCCCTTATCCAAACTACTAATACCCCACCCGCCCCCGAAATGCAGTCCCTCCGCACGGATTTTGAAAATGCTTTCACTACACTCAAACAGCAAACACATGATGAAATAGTCGCTATAAAACAGACAGTACAGGACTTACACAGTGAGCTCCTGAAATGGGCCAGGCATTTAATGACCCTCACTCCAACATCCCCACCTGTCTCACCAGAAAGCATGCCTTTAGCAGCCAATATTGATCATGACGCAGATCTATAAAAAACAGCATGTTATATGGCAGTGGAACTGCCGCGGCTTCAAACAAAAGCGTATGAATTTCCAAGCACTTCTTCAATCCCTCACCTCCCCTCCATCACTTATTGCACTACAAGAGGTAAATACCCTCCCTAAACTGCTCAATTACACTGCCCATAAATCCCCATTGCACCCCTCTGTCGCCATCTTTACCCACCGCAACCTCGTAGCAACCCCTCATACCCTTACCTCACCAATCCCGCACCTCCTCGTCACCATCCTACCGCCAAAACCATCCCAGGCCAAAATGCACATCCTCAACATATACAGCCCCCCTAAAGACCCGCACACTAGCTTTGCCTCTCTTTTCAAACAGGCACTAACGTTGGCTGGGAAGGACCCGATTGTAATATGCGGAGATTTTAACGCCCCCCACCTTGCTTGGGGCTACCTGAGAACCACTCGCAAAGGTCGACTTCTATGGGAACTCGCGCAACAACTACAACTCACCACATACTCTGACCCTTCCACCCCTACCCGCATAGGCAATAGCATACAGAAAGACACCCACCCAGACCTCACCTTTTCATATAACATGCACTCAGCAGACTGGCAAATACTACCACATACACTAGGCAGCGACCACTACATTATTGAACTCGCCCTTCCCTCTCTAACGTACCGGCGCCCTAAATCTAAACAAACCTCAATTACGAACTGGGATGCGTTCCGCCAGGACAGCCGCAAAATCCCAGCCCCCTCTTCCGCGGATCCCGACGCCCTGGAAGAATGGCTTGGAGCACTACTCACCACCCGCACCAAACATGAACACCCTGTAGACCCCGCTACCCCATCACCTTATGTTGACTCCCGCATGCAACACCTATGGGAAGCTTACTGCGGCGTAGAAAAACGCTGGAGGCAGCAGAAGCACAATCGTACCCTCAAACGTAAACTAGCTCGTCTCCAACTGGACATGCAGCAACATGCACAAACCCTCGCCCGCACCAACTGGAACCAGCTGTGTGACACCCTCAACGGAACGCTTTCTACTAAACGCACTTGGGCCATTCTACGTCACCTCCTCAATCCGGAAAACTCCAAACACCACACCAACGGCCGGGTACAACAACTGATGCACTCCCTCAATCAGGACCCCGACGCACTTTTTAGCACACTTAAACAACTCTATATCCCCCCTGCTCCCGACGTACCTGAGCAGCCTGAATACACTGGTCCAACCAATGACGAACTCGATGCCTCCATCACTTTCGAAGAAGTGAAAGCCGCATTACTCACACTTCGTCGCCATACTGCTCCCGGAGCGGATGGGATCACAAACACACTCCTCCGACATCTTGACGACCTCACCATTGAACACCTCACTACCGTACTCAACACACACTGGCACAACCACACTCTCCCCAGTAGCTGGACCCACTCCGATATAACACTTATCCCCAAACCTAATAAACCTCTGGGCATCCTGCACCTCCGTCCAATCTCTCTGACCTCTTGTCTCGGCAAATTATTGGAACATGTTATACACGCCCGAATCACCCACTACCTTGAATACAACAACATTTTCCCCCCAAATATGCTAGGATTTAGACCGCATCTTTCAACCCAGGACGCTCTTATACAGGTCCACCATGACATTCTACATCACCGCCCTACACGTGACAATGCGGCCATTCTCTCGTTAGATCTGCACAAAGCATTCGATAACATTTCCCACATCGCCATATTACGTCAACTCACTTCACTCGGCCTCGGCCCCAACACCTACGCCTATATCCGGAACTTTCTCTCCCCCCGTACGGCAACAATACGCCTGGGCACCCTGCAGTCCCCCCCTTTCCCTATGCCAGCCCGCGGCACACCCCAAGGGGCTGTCCTATCACCTCTTCTTTTTAACATAGCTCTTATCCCCCTAGCTACAGCCCTCCACACTATCCCACACCTCCGCAGCACTCTCTATGCAGACGACATAACTCTCTGGGTTCCTTCAGGCAGTGACGCACACATCGAGGAAACCTTACAGGCAGGTCTTAGTACCACCCTGCAATGCATCCAACCCCTCACGCTCAACTGCTCCCCCACCAAGTCAGCCCTACTCGTCCTTCCGCCACACAAAACTGCCCCCCCACCTAAAATCTGCTTATATGCACACAACACACCTATCCCCCAAACCACCCATCTCCGTATTCTAGGGCTCCACATCACCTCCACTCGCTCCCCTCACATAGCACTCACTCACATCAAACAATACGTAGCCCAAACCTCTCACCTTATCCGCCGGGTGGCAAACCGCCAACACGGCATGGGAGAGACCGACCGCATACGTCTTCTCCAAAGCTTTCTAATCAGCCGATTGACCTACCACCTTCCTTTCACCCCTCTCACACAAACCCAGCACAAACAACTCAACGGCCTTATACGCAAAGCCTACCGCCACGCGTTGCTTTTACCTCCCCATGCCTCTACCACGTGCCTTACAGCTATGGGACTCCACAACACTACACAAGAACTCATCGAAGCGCAGCGCTTCTCCCAAATCCTCCGTCTCTCCCGCTCCTCTACTGGACACCACATCCTAGCCTCCCTCAATATCAACCCAATTCAAACTCCCTCCCCCCCAATGCTTATACCCCCACACATACGACGCTTACTCCGCATCAAACCCCTTCCTCGAAACATGGACCCTCTACACCATGCAGGCCGCCGTATGGCCCGTGCCAAGCGCCACACCATCTCCCACCCACCCTCCCCCACTACCATCTATGTGGACGCGGCTCAATACCCGAACAATCAGGCTTACGCCACTTCTATGCACGGTCCTCCCCACCCCACAACCATGTCTGTCCTCACCCCCTCTCCTACGGTGGCAGAGGAAGTTGCCATTGCCCTCGCCATAGTTCAACAGCCCCAACCCACCACCATCCTCTCCGACTCCCAGCATGCCCTCTCAAACTACCTTAAGGGACGTATCTCGCCACAAGCTCTCCGTATCATCCTCCGACACCCTCCCCAGGATCCTGTGGAGCTGCTGTGGACTCCGGCCCACACTGGCTTAGGAGGCAATGAGGCAGTACATTCACATGCTCGAGAACTCGTTACCCGGGCTCCTGCTTCTTTTGCTCCTAACCACAGCATCCCCATCCCCCTGTACACATACACCGACATTACACTGCACCACAGACTGAACCGTCGAACCCTCCCACCCCCCCACAGCTCCCTATCACCAGAGGAGGCCCGCATGTGGCGCATCATCCAAGCGCACACGTTCCCTCACCGAACGATCCTGCAGCACTCCCACCCCCACCTGTTTCCCTCACCTCGCTGCCCGCACTGTGGTGCACTGGACACGCACTTTCATTCCCTCTGCCAGTGCCCCAAGAATCCCTACCCACCCCTCCCCACCCCCCAGGCCTGGGAGCAGGCCATGCGGAGCTCCGAGGTTTCGGACCAGGTGCTAGTCGCCTCCCGAGGCCTCCAGGTCGCTGCGGCCCTGTGGGCAGCCGCCACCGCCCCATAAGGGGGAGCTCTTTAAATAAATGTTATTTCTCTCTCTCTCTCTCTCTCGAATCCCGAACAAAACGCGCGATGCTGGTTAGAGGGCCATCGCGTGTTTTGTCCTCGATACCTGAGGTGGCGCCACGCTACAATGGCGGTCGAGATCGCCAAGATGGCCCCCGGGGTTCCCAGTGGCGAAAATCGTGTTGAAAGCAAAGCTTTACTTATCTCCTCGTGCGGTGTTCCCGTCGCGGTAAATTTCACCTTCGTTTTACCGCAGCTGCGCCGTATCATTGGCAACGCATTACGTGACTAGCCAGGCCGAGCTGCGCCGGCGGCCGCGCTCGCCGCCACCGCTGTCGACTTAGCGCATGCGTGCTCCGCAGCTGGCTCGCGCCTGACCACGTGACTCGCCGCGTGCATGCGAGTTTGGGCTTTAATAAAATCGGGGCCGGGCCGTCTTCTCTGAGCGTTGCGTGGGCACTGGAGGCTTTGAGCCGTCGTCGGCAAGTGGTGTCTGATCAGCCCGCGGATATCGCCCGGCGAGCCGTTCGGCTCGGGAAACGACGAAAGCGGGACGGTTGGCGCCGGACGAATAGTGTAAAATTACAGCTAAATCAAAGGTTAACCAATTGAAACCAATACTTAAACATGCTAAGCCAAGCTTTAGCTTTGCGTATAGAGGGTTAGCTGAGGTAAGCCACAGCCATTTTTGTATTTGTTTTTTTAAATAAGTAGGTAAGTTCAGTTCTTGTTCGTGGCGTTAAAGAAAAGAGACCGCAAAATGCGACCTTAATGCTAATTTTGAGCGGGAAGGGAGCAGCGGTTGACGAAGTAAAAAAAAAAAAAAGAAGACGCTGAAATGCAGCCTTTCACTGAAAACAAGAACGCAGCCTTCGACAACCACCTTCCTGAGGGCGGGAACTCACTCAAATGCCCTTGATGATCTTGGCTGACCGCTTGCTCCAGGGAATCGAATTGAGAATCTTCTTCCCTGGTTAGCATTTTCCCGGGAGGCTTGGTTTGCATTTTCAGGCCACATCTACTGTTGGACGCATAACCAATATCACGCTTGGGTTCGACCATTGCAGAGTCGTGCAGTCTCGAATGCGAATAAGGATGCATCGTCGTTTCAATGAGACTGCACAGCGCGAGGAGTACGCATGCTTTTAGTAGTGCTGCTCGTGTTGTTCGCTCGCGCCCACGGAAGTGCGCAGCGTGTGCCGCAGATCACAATCTACGCCGCTGGCGAACTGAAGTGCATGCCGGCGCAGCCAGCCTCTATTACTATCTCTTGGGGATCACTCCTACATCCACTATAATAGAGCAGCTATGGTCCACTTATTCTACAAAGCTTCATATTCCAGCCAGACTTCCACCGCCGACCAACCCACCCAGCCTGACTAGTTTGAAAAATATCAGTAGTGCCACAGCCGCACAAACTACCGAAGTCTGTGCTGCTTAACAAGGGAACGTTCTTTCCCGGTGCATTATGGAAGACTTTTCCGGTCGCTTTCAGCTGAGTTCCTTTGAGAAAAAAAAATGATTAGAGTCTCTGACACCGGAAACAAATCCAATTGTACGGAACTCAAAAAAAAAAGAGAAGAAAACATGGCTCGTGGTCCTACCTCCTTTGTTCGTTGTTTCGTGTGGCTGATCACGCGTGCGACCTTTACTGATCGATCAGCGCGCGTGCGCATTACGGAACTACCTTCGGCTGAGTGTGTTTTGGACACAACTTGTTGAGTCTCGCAACTCGTGTCGAGGTCGACCGGGGTTCGTTTAGTTCGTAGCCTTCTGAAAGAAATCGAGGTCTCGCACTGACGCTTGATCAGTGTTCCCCTTATCCCTTGCCGTGGGGGCAACGAAACAAAAATTGAGCTGCGGGCATAAATGTAAACGAGAAAAAGCAGAGGTACGAGTACCGAGCCTTGTGGTACGCCCCCCTGAGAAAAAAGGAAGGGTATTTCAAGGCGATGGGGCTCCCAAACAAGACTTGCACATTTGGGGAGAGTCCGAAATGCGTTTATCCTGCCGGTAGCGGAGTCTGGAATAAGGATATCAAAGGCAGGAAATCACGAGTGAATGGTTTCGGGAACACGGGAAGCTTGCAACAGTGCTGCGGAAGAAGCAATCCATCATGGCTGTCGTCGACCCTTGGTCGGGTTTTCGATCGCCGTGGTATGGCTTTCAACAACAGAGGTTACTATGCACACGTTTAAGATATGCGACCCTTTTAGCATTTCCCGACCGGGGAGCAGATGCACGGTAGAATGTAAACATGAGCGCGAGGGACTTTGGTGTACTTCATGTCTTTTGCGCATTGTGCCGCTTCTTCGCTGACTTGGAAATGAAGACAGCGCGCGCGACCGGACAAAGAAAGACGTGGACGAACACTTGCGCCGACTTCCGACTAAGTGATTCATTGGTTCGTGGCGCCTTCAGTCCTACACACGCAAAAAAGGGATTCAGAATAGGGTAACCGCGGTGATAACGCTAGGATTCAGGTCATGAAGCTAATAGAGAACACGCGTCAATTTAGAACATACACCATCTGAGAAGTTTTTAACACGAAAGTATTTGGTAGATTTCGCTGACATGATATCCGTCACGGAAGTGACGACAGTACAACGAAGCAAGCGGCCTGTAAAGGGTACACCCCTGCACACGGGCCTCCTTGCGGGGAAGCAACCTTTAGAACTAAAGAGTACGTTATACTTAGGGTTGTTCGTTTACGGGTTTTATATTTTAACACGAGAGGGTTTTATGCCGCGATACCCCAATATTTCACTGACGTGATATTTGTCACCGAAATGACGCCAGTACAACTTTGCCGAAGCGACCCGCCAGCAGGACGTCGCTCGCCAAGCACACCCACTAGACAGCCGCCGACCCGCAAATCATGCTCACCTGCAGATTTCGCTGCACATTTCACTTTCGTATTTCACTGATTCCTATGACAGAAGAATCAACCACAGTTTGTTTTCTTCGAAATCAGTCAAATCCACCCATACAGAATTTCAGAAAACAGTGAAACTTTGTTACGGGACCTAAATTGCAACGTTGTCAAAGCCATTGTGTGATATGTTTTGCACACTAGCTAAGGAAAGCTTACGGCTACAAGGAATTAAAATTCAGTAGTTAAATAAAGTTCGTAATTGTTAATTATTATGTACTAACATCTTTTAAAGAAGTAATTCGTACCGTCTGACAGTCCGAGCTGTCGCGCGGAAACTCGCAAGGAGGCTGCCATGTTGATTATATGACGTCAAACCAAAACCACACTTCCCTCGGGAAAATGGATTTGACTTATCCGCGCCACAACAAAATCTGGCCCATTTTCTGTACGAAATACCATCTGAGTACATGTTCGCGGGGCGTTATCTGACCTATTTTGTTGAAACCTGTTCTTTTTGGGGAAAGTCGCCGACTTTATTTGTCACTTCAGTTTTCTCTGGTTTATTTTGGGTCTCTGGATTTGGCTCATTTCGAAAATAATGAAGCAAGCTTACACTAACGCGTAAGACTTGAATGTAGCGTAGCCGTACGCAACTACCATCACGAAGGTTTAAATCCACGATTGCAGTCGATTCGCTCTTTGGTGGCGCAACGACCTTTACTCCAACATTGTTGCTATAAGTGTGAGCTTCTTTCATTTTTTGGGAGTGATAATCATTGGACATCACATTGGAGGGGTGTACACTATGACGTGTCTTTCTCGTTCTAATAAGTGCTACCACGATTACGGCGAACGCTGAAGTGCCGTGTTTTTGGCCGATATTGGCCAATCTCCCTAAATGGGTATGGTTGGCTTGACAAACGGGCGCTGGGGACGCTGGGCAGTCTTCTCGAGGCACGCACACACGAGCGCTAGGCAATTTCTTTGTTTTGTTAAGTGCCGGGCGGTCGCTGCGAGGCCCGCGCTCACGTGTGCGCGCTCGGCAATTTGTTGGTGTTTTTGACTGCGGACACGAAAAATTACGATTGGCTAAACAGCTTCGCTGTTAAAAAAAGAACACTCCTCATCCCTCTGTGATGAAACGAGGCACTTGGAACACTAACCCGGTCATGGCCACCACACTGTCGAAGGCGAAATGGCTCCGGGATCTGACGCGCCCGTTTCTGAGGGTATCAACCTAAGGCACGGCTGTTTTCAACTGCCAGAGGGAACCCGCATCTGTAGACAGCGTGCAGCCAGCTGGCTGCCAGCAGGTCCTTTTAGAAAGTCGGCGAATTCACGCGGACGATTGTTTTGCAGCGCCCCGTCTTTCCAACCTACCGTTTAGTGCACGTCGGCGGGATTGGGCGCACGATTAGGGAAGAGCGTTCTACAAAATACCGGGCATGCTTCTTTTCGCGGGCCTGTCGTTTGTCGCGGCTTGTGTTTAATTTTCGACGCATGCGTCTTATTTCGTTTCGGGCCTGGGTTCACCGTCGGGAGAGGCCATGTGCGGAAACGACAGGGGACGCTCATTCTGCCTGGCCGTGAGCCTTTCGAAATCGGGATGTCGAATGCACGAGAAACCCATTTACGGCCAAGGCGACCTCAAAGCTAAGGCTGTACTAACGTACACAAGAGGAAAATCTGCTCTTAGTGCTAGGCGAGCCGTACTTCAAGGAGCGAGTCTTAATGGAAGCGCTTGATGTGTTTCTTTCTTGCTGAGGTAGCTCGAAAACAAACTGAAGCGTTTCTTGTGGTCGCAAGGACCGCGGTGTTGTCGTTAATAAAAGGTTATTGTTGGGGTAGCTATAGAAGGGTCACGCCGAAGAATATTACAGACGTCGTATCATACACTGAAGGAAAAAGGGAGTGGGGAGCGGAGAAGGATGGAAACGGATAGCGATTGGTGCAGCTGCGATGACGTAGTATACGTCATTGAATCAGCCGCACTCTGATAGGGGTGGCGGCAGGCGCCGCCGCTTCACTCGTCCCCATTAAAGATGTAAGCGTTCGAAAAAAAGAAAGCAGCAGTATTTGAACATTTTTGTTTTTGTTTTTCAAGCAGGCTAACATTGAAAAAAAAAAACAGCTTCTCCGGGGAAATTCGTTGTGATGCGACCAATCTGCGGTGAGGGAAACGCTTTCTGAAATCAATCGCGCACAGTTTTTGAGAGGGGAAGCTCAGCTGGAACTTTTATGATGCAACATGACACAATTACGTTCTTTTCAGTCTAACCGGACAAATTCATCGGGCACTTCAGTTTTTTATGCGATTTGAAGACGAAAGCTCGTCTTACTCGTACCTTAGCAAATCTGTTTCTAATGCCATGACTGGCGGTTCTGCCTTCCATGCGCGGTTATTTCACTGATAAATCTGTGCTCGCGATATCGGCATTTGCTTGTAGCTATATTTAATTGGTGATGTTTTTAATTTTCACTTTATCACATTTTACTATCTGACTTGTGTACCAATGTAAGAGCCTCTATAGTGTATTGGGCACGCAATAAAACATGAATGAATGAATGAATGAATGAATGAATGAATGAATGAATGAATGAATGAATGAATGAATGAATGAATGAATGAATAAAGCAAGCGATTATCGAAGTCTTCTTCACTGATTGGTCGTGTTTGCGTGGCTGTCGCGTTCATCGGTCATGCGGCACGCATACGGATATTCTTGTTCCATTCAGGCACGGTGCAGGATTAGTGCTGTAGTTACCTCCATTGGCTGCGGCGCTTGGCGACTCTCGTTCAAATCCCATTCGAACCCAAACAATTTTCATGAATATTTTACTTACTTTTCTCTCTCTCTTTTTCTTTTTTTTGCAGCTGCCCTAATTTGTTTCCATTCGTGTAGTGGCGAACCGCGACGGTCACTTTTCGCGTTTGAGGAGACATACGATGCTTCCGCCTTAAGAAGTATGTCGATTATTTTATAGATTTGTTTTGTGCGGAATCGTCTTTTTCAATTTCTCATATTTTTCTGAAAAAAAAAGTGAAAAACCGGTTTTTTGTACAAAACAAAGGTTGTTTTCACTTTTTTTTTTCATGCCCCTAGAAATTTCAGGAAAACTTGCATCTCTAGTCCCCATGCTCTCGAGAAACTAGGCCCCGGTTGCGGGCGTGGACGATTTGGGACACCATTTGTACGTGTTGATGCCTTGCGTAAACTGCGTAGACGCGCATTTATTCCCGGTGCAAGGAAATTCGCATTTGTTGACAGCTGCACATTGAACTAATTAATTATGATAAATGGACGAAAGTCGCCGTAATCATAGACCCTGGTTAACTGTTAATTGCCTAATAATTTGTTCGTGGATAGGACGAAAAAAAAAAACATCAGCCACAAAATTTTCTGAAACCATGGTCCTCGCGTTGGAGCCATGTTTTGAAAGCGGAAAAGAATTCCAAAAGGTTCGCAACTCTACGGTGAACTAATTGCAAGTGTAAAAGAAACCCGGTGTAATGATAGGGTTGTCTTTACGGCTAATTGAAGTTTTTGTGGTTTAGACAAATGCCTGCATAGATTCAGAGCTGCAGGGCATTCGCAAGTGCAGCAAAGCGCCTTGTTGTAAGGACTCCGGACGGAATTAAGCCATGGAAGTAGCCTTATGCAGTTCCGCTATGAAAATGAGATGGTTAGAAAAAAAGGTCCAGGCAGTGCTGATGTAGCGGATCCAAGTGGAACTCGCGAAACGTACAGGTTAGTTAGCAGTTCGCAATCGCCAGCAGTGTACGAGCTGATCAGCGGAAGGTTTTTCATAAACAATATAGTCGGTAGCCGCAGCAAGGGATGAAAAACTGCCACGGTTGGAAAAATTTCCCGCGGTGATGATTCAGCGCGTTGTCAGCAAAATGCTGGCTCGTTCCCATTTCTCGAAGCTGCCGACAAGGTATTTAGAAGCGAAGAGGATTACTTGATGGTAAACAGCAAATGCAGTAAAAACAGACCGTCAAACAGACCTACAGTTCAGGACCGTAATCTGTCTCTTCAAGGGTTGCGTTTTTTAGAGCGAAACAAGTTACTCCTCGTACAAACCCAGAAACTGCTCTTGCCTCGTAGGTGCTGAGCACGAGGACGCGGGTTCGATTCCCGCCCGTGGGGGCCGCATTTCTGATGGAGTCGAAAAGCAAAAACGCGCGTGTGTACGAGATTTCGGCGCACGTTAAAGATCCCCAGGTGGTCAAAATTGATCAGGAGCCCTCCACCACTGTGCGCCTCATCGCGTACGTTGCGTCGGCGCGCTAAACCCTACAGTCAAGTCTTTCCTCGTAGCGTCCGTGTGACCTTCAAGCTCAGTCAAGGGCAAGCCGGCGCCTCGAGCGGTTGCGCAGTGAAAACGTTCATACCTCGTTCGTTTCTAGGAGGTGCGCCAAAGGTATCCCCGATGCCATATGCGAACCCGCGTTAGCGCATGAGGGTCTTTCCAAGCAGGGTTGCCAGGTACCCGGAAGGAAAACTCGCCGGGACAACATGGTTCCACAAGAAAATAGTTAAAGAGGGAAGTAGGATTAGAAGAAGAAGAAAAATTAGAAGGATAAGAATGGGTTGGAGTGCAACGGCAGACATTCTCAGATAATGAATGACAGCCTACCATTGTCAGTGAAGAAGAAAGTGTATGACAGCTGCATCTTACCGGTACTCTCCTGCGGGGCAGAAATTTGGAGGCTCGCTAAGAGGGGTCAGCTTAAATTGAGGACGACTTAGCGAGCAATGGAGCGGAAGATGATAGGTGTAACATTAAGGGACAAGAAGAGAGCGGAGTGGGTCAGGGAACAAACGCGTGTTAAGGACATATTAGTAGAAAGCAAGAAGAAATGGACTTGGGCGGGGCATGTAATGCGAAGGCAAGATAACCGTTGGCAATTAAGGGTAACAGAGTGGATCCCTAGAGAAGTCAAGTGTTGCAGGGGGCGGCAGAAAATTATATGGGCAGATGAGATCAAGAAGTTGGCGGGGATAAATTGGTCGCAGTTAGCACAGGACCGGGGTAATTGGAGATTATTGGGAGAGGCCTTTGCCCTGCAGTGGGCGTAGATAGGCTGGTGATGTGTGCTAGAAATAAAGCTTGCAATAGTGAAGGCTTGGGCGAGTTACTGCATAATTACAAAGAGTGTGGACATGGTGTGAAACCGTGTTTTCTCGTCACTCTCATCGCCGTCGCTGTCAGCGCTCGTGTTTGTCACTTTCTTCATGTGTTTCGTCTGAGTTGCCTTGTTCCACTCCTTGTAATTATGCACCAACTCGCCGGGAAATTGCCAAAACTAGCCAAAAAAGTCGCCACCTTAAAGCGGATGTTTGAAACGGAACCAAAAGAGTCGCCATTTTCAGCAAGGCGATGCTAGTAAGTACTTCTGATTACCTTCGCTGATAAACTACAGAAATTCCGAAAAGTACAAATCGTATCACAAATTTTAATAGTTTGCTTTGGTGCGAGCATGTGACAGCGGCTGACTACTGCCTACAGAAAAGGTAAATATTCAAGCTTAGATAAATTATCCAACGAATAAAGTATTCAAAGAATATCAATAACTTGGAACGGGAGGTTGCCCCCGCAATGAAGTCTCTGCTCTTGCTGGCATCGAAAACTTTGTTTTGAATTCTCAAGCGAAGAAAAACCAGTCCTCAATTCGTGATTTTAACGCGAAAGTGGATTCGCGAATTCCGGGATTCACGAAAATTTCACTTACGTCATATTCGTCACGGAAGTGACGCTAATACAACGAAGCAAGCGGCCTGTAAAGGGTGCACCCCTGCACACAGGGTCTTCTTGCGGAGAAGCAACCTTTACAACTAAAGAGTACGTTATAGTTAGGGTTGTTCGTTTTAGGGTTTTATATTTTAACACAGAAGTGTTTTATGCCGGGATACACCGAGATTTACTGACGTCATATCCGTCACGGAAATGACGTCAGTACACCTTTGCCGAAGCGACCCGCCAGCAGGACGTCGCTTGCGAAGCACAGCTTCAGATTTCGCTGCACGTTTGACTTTCGTGTTTTACCGATTCCTGTGACAGAGGAATCAACCGCAGGTTTTTTAAGTGTCAGTAGCCATTGCGTATTGTACCTGAAAGCTGTATCATTAAATATACGGGAATATTCCATTACAATATAGATTGGGCTGTTGCCACGAGTCATCCTTATATATGAGAACTTCTGATAATTCAAACAGAGTCGTGGGGTCCCTTCGAAATGGAGTTATCGCGTGTCTAATGCAAACGAACATTTTAACACGGGTTCCGTCTTGAGGTCTTCGTGCAGCGATGTCGTCATTGCTTGTGAGGCTCGTTTCGCCGTGTTCTGCGAAATCCTCATCTGGCCTCTCCTAAACCACATTTAATGGTCATCCTGCTTCGAAGATTTGGTGCGAAATGACGGAAAATTAGCGTGATGTCTCCAGGGCTTTTTTTTTTTTTTCGGCCGGCGAGCCATCATGCGTGTAGGTAATATACACTGCGTTTTCCTTACCTGTCTCGCTCGACGCTTCTACAAAAGAAACCATCATCTCTGGCAAGCCGCCGTTTTGGCAAATCGGTCCTTGTCTTCTGCAATTTGCCTGACGCAAGAGGCGCCCTTTATCGAGACGTTTGTCCCGGTTTCATCGAGCGAAACACGACGTTCACCTTCGCATGAGTGCCTGCTTAAGGGAAATAGTACTGCGTCCTGCTTCTAAATCCACCGTCTATAATAAGGCTTCCCATCAACCGATACCTGACAGGCGAGACAACGGCGACGACGTCGTCTTCGTTGTAAATCCTTTCGTAATAGACGGCGCCTGAAGCTCCGTTGCGACGGATCGAGTCGTTCGACGCCTTTCTTTTATTCATCCTACTGTCCTATGCCGCCTCGCGACGTGTGCGAATTTAAGCCTTGCAGTACGTCAGTCTTGCCGGAGTGCGCGCTGAGTCCGAAGTTTCGACGCTTTATTCTTCGTCCGCAGGCAATATTCTGACACACGTCTCCTATTACCGCTGTAGCAGCGACTTCGATGAGAGCCTTCGAACGTTTCTTACTTTTGCGAATCTGGCTGCTGCTCTGTTTCAAAGACGAAGAAGACGGAAGCGAAATGAGGAGTTCACAATCCTCTCGTTTCGATTAGGGCCGGAGAAAAACACGACTTTTGTTCTTATATTTTGCCCTTTTCAAAGGACGCGTAGAGTAGCTGTGAAGCTTGTTATCGAAACGAGAGACCAGCGGTGTGAAGCGAAAAGGGTAAGACGAGAGGGTTGTTAGGGCTTTGACACTTATGAAAGAGTTAATACATTTCCGTGCGTCATATCCGGTTTCGTCCTGACAAGGGCTCATTTCTTGTTCTATTGCGTACTTGTGGCATGAGTGCATCGTGAGCAGTGCGCCCGCACAATGGTTCATCAAGAGTAGGACCGGTGAGCTTCCCACTCAAGCAAGTCGCGCCAGAGTATAATTTGTGCTTTATGAAGTACCGTATTTACTCGCGTAATGATCGCACTTTTTTTTCCCAAAAAATATGATGTAAGGTTAGGGGTGCGATCATTACGCGAGGTAAATTTTCCGGGAAAAAGTTTCAGCGCAGAAAATGCAAGTTGCAGGTCAGAATGTTTGCGATAAGTCTCATGAACATAATAAGCGTAACAGATAAAAACATAATAAAAACTCCACTGACCACCGAATGACCACCGAGTGATGCAAAATGCAGTGTTTTCATTGCGGTGAGAGTTTGCTGTGAGGTGAGAACAGGTCGACCAATAAGTGGCTGCTGCTGTCACAGTGTGGGACATCAAGACACGGCTGCCGACGCAGCAAGCCGAGCGCGTTTTTTTATGTTTTGTGAGTACATTGAGTGCATTTTGTGAGAGTTTCTTCCGTACCAATAATGAACTCATGCACGCTTGCCGATATCGCTAATACCATCAAGTCCGCGGCAATAACGTAGCCATGCCCGCTTTGAAAGAGGAGGAAACTAACTTAAGCAGGGCCATCGTCGTCTAGACTTGGCACATATGGCTGCGGCAAGTTCAGGGTGCGATCATTGCACGGGAAATAAAAAAGTCATATTTTGACGACGAACTTCAGGGGTGCGATCATTACGCAAGTGCGATCATTATGCGAGTAAATACGGTATCTCATGTGCAAGATGAGGTGTGGTCTCATGGTATCTTAGCGGTTCAGGTGCTTCGTGCGAGTTCTTTAAGGTGCGGGTGAACGGGGTAAAGGGAATTGGGTTACACTGGTAAGGGATGTTAAAGGGGTGATGCAGACAAAACACAAGTTTTCTTATTCGAAAGATGTGGTGTTTTATAAACCCTCCAGTGCTTGTCCGGCCGCAAACGGTGCTTTATTCGCTGAGAAATTAATCAAGTCAAGTTAAAATTTTCATTATCGCGCCAAATCACATGTTTCGGGACGTATGTGATGACGTAAGAAGGTCAGGTCTTCAAGTGAACGTTAGTGCGCTGTTACGTTCTGCAGCGGACTCCGGAGCTTTTTTTTACCGTCAGTCCTCCTAGATGGCGCCACCATACTGCGCCGGACCGCTGCCCGCCTTTGCTTCGTTTTCGACCGTATTTGCACGTGGCTTGTTTTTGTTACTGTAATGATCGTTTCGTGAAACTTGGAGATGCTCGACAAACAGGATCACGTAAGACAACGTCACTTGCGCCAATCGGCCTGTGTCCTGTGAGACAACCCAAAGCGCCGAACTTCTGTGCAGCTTTAACAAGCTTAGTGCGCGCAATACCAACAACAGTAAGCGCTTTTACGTGTACTTTCGTAACTTCCATTGTTTTCCACGACATTCTTACTGCTATAAAAAGAATTTGCATTGTATAAGCGCAAAAAGCTAGTTCTGGAAGCTTATAAGCCCCGCCTAACTTGCGTTTGCTTTTGCCGGCCTGAGCCAATCGCAAGGCTAGGCATATGACATCGTAGTTCCTAGTGCGGGAAATGAGCTAGCGAGTCGCATGGCCATTCCCTTTTTTTCCTAACTATATAGCTTATTTGAACGGTTTACAGTAAAAGTGGTGTCAGTGTGATTTTAACAAGGCAATCTTTCTAATGAACCGACTTTGTGTTTTGTCTGCATGGCGCCCCTTTAAAACAAAGCCGCATGGTTTATCTTGTCATGCTATTCCCGTTATGAAAGTTTGTCAGCCATTAAGCAAAGTTTAAATCTCTCCCCACTTGCCATGTGCGGAAAAATTTTCCGCTTATCCCTCTTCCAGAGGTTATATACCACACTTATTCGTCATTTCATCGAACTTTCATTCGCCTTGCTTCGTACACTTCCATTGTATCGACCATGATCATCAGATAGAACCAGTAGTTTCTCGCACAAAGAAATGCCAATTTTCCTTTCTCGCTTTCTCGATAACTGATTGAAATTCACTGCCTCCTATAGCATTGTCGCCCACACACAGCAATCAACTTTCCAAACTGCGTTGCTTGCTTTTCTTGAAACCGATACCCAATCTTAGTCATTGTAATCTTTTGCTGGTCTAAAAACGAAAAGTACTGCAATCTGCAGTATTCGGAATCGCTATCGAAAACAAGCTAAAAAATAGAGGCGCTGTGCCCCGGTCTTCACTGTCTAGCATGCGTAATGATGCGAAGGGCAATTAAACTTCGCAGTTCGATACCTCGGAGTACGGATACGCTAGAAGAATTCTGCCAAATGAAACTGCGTGGAAACACGATTGCGTCTAACTTTTCAATACAAACAAGCTTGCTTACTGCAGCCACTAAAAAGTTCATTAGCAAATTTTAAATAACTAAGCCACCGACATTAATAATTACCACCTCAGTCTGTGTTCCCCTGGGTGCATAACCTTACTGTAGAGGTGGTCTTCACGTAAATCTAAGCGCCTAATTTTTGTAAAAAAAATTCTCGACCTAATTTTTACCACCCTGTATACATAGATATGCTATACTTTTGTGGCCAATGCTGTTTCTTCGGGATCAAATTCGCTCCTTCCCCTCCCTAAAACAAATCCGTCTGGACTAGACTAGCGTCAGCAAATAAGCTACGCTTAAGAGTACCGCCACTTCGTGTACCCGGAGGCGTCTGGAGGCCATTTTGTTTCTGGCTTGCAGTGTTGCCATCTCTCCCAACGAAACCGCCGCCGGTCGTGGCGGGCAGAGCGCGCCCGCCGCTCTAGCGTCCACGCAGCAACGAGAGAGAGAGAGAGAGAGAGAGAGAGAGAGAGAGAGAGAGAGAGAGAGAGAGAGAGAGAGAGAGAGAGGCGCCCAGAAACAAAATGACTGCGCCCATATGTAACAAATATCACGTGGTGCCGACCGACCAATTAAAATGATGGCGGCACATAACAATGAGAGAAAAGAGTGCCGATACTCTAAAAGCCCTTATTTAGTGACGCTAGGCGAGACCTCCCCTGAAGTCCCTGCACTCTCGCGGCACCATGCACAGCAGTGGCCGTATTCTGAGTCTGTCTTCTACTCCATGTGTTTCCTCGGCTTGGCAGATAGGGAAACCGTACCGTAGTGCCTTCACATGCGAAAATCGCAATCAAGGAGCTCCTCGACTGAAGGTTCGAGTGGAGGAGGAATGCAGAATGTGGGGCCGAATGCGGAGTTTTACGACACCTACAGTGCCCTAAAGGGACCATGCGGAAAAAAAATTAGTAGTAGCTTATCTCGGCTATACCAGGATATACGTAGCGTGAGCTATGGTTCAGCTGGTTATTCTTAGGTTTCCTGGTTGTCGAGGATTATGTGATTATCATGCTTACCGCTGCTAAAACGATTTCCAATCCAACCCAATCCAATCGCGGCGGCGGCGACGGCTCCCTGGCGCCAGCTGTGCGCCGTGAGACGTCACTGCTCCTCGCGCATGCGCAACACGGCTCTCCAGGGGCCACGCGAAACTGCTCAACCTTGGCCAGTGTATCTCACGCAACAAAACGTTTGGTTTTCGGCTACTTGAAGGTGCTTTATAGCGCCGAATGCGGTAGCCGTCATTTTTCTTTTGACACAGGAATACACAAATCAAAGTCGTCAAACAATCCGCCGTGATCGGAAGCGGGATTCCCGCATCCCGGGATTCCAAGATAATGCATTTGTCGACACAGTGGTTGTGTTGCCGGTACTACACGCGTCGGCAACTCCCAAAGAAAGCGGCGGCATCTTTGCGGCCGGTCACCATTGCATTCTCGATACATAACTTCTCCCTTCTTGTGTCCGCTCTTATGGGAGGAAGGGGGGGAGGTAGACCCGCACGTGCACGCTTGCTGGGTGCCCCGGTTGCGCACAAATCACCTAGGGACTGTGTGGTTTCGGTGCCTTTGTCGGCACTACATTTCCGGCGGTCGCGACGAACACCAACGGGAGGAAACCCACAATCTGAACTTCGTACAAATGGGATGCTATAAAACAAAGAACACGAGAGCTTCTTTGGGGGAGGGGTGGGGGTATTGCCCCCTGCACTCCCCCCCCCCACTCCGTACCGCCACTGCTCGGACAGAATTTGGGTTAGGCTATCGTCTGTGTTAATGTAGATTTCTTTTTCTGCTCGGTCCGTCTGAAGGCGTCGGATGTGTTGTCGGCGGAGTGTGGGATTGTTGCTACCAATTGGGTTGTTTTGTGTCGTTGATACCGTTATTCACGATGAAGAGGAGGAATAAACGTCTCTATGGAGCAGTTAGCCTTGAGGAAGGGTCGTTATTCCAGGACCCCTTGAGACCGTCCGGCTTCTTGGGTTCTCTTGAGCCAAAGCTGGTCGTCAGTGCCTGAGCTGGCCAGTTCTCTCTCCCAGTGCTCAATGGCGGGGAATCAAGTGACGTGGCGTCGGTTGGCTACGCCTGTCCCGTGCAATCAGTGAATTTCCTTGGGGGGCCAAATTTCGTTCGGAGGAAGTTTGCGCCTTCGCCTCGTTGATGATGTCCTCAATAATGGGAGAAAAAGGCCTGTTAACAGCGGCGCTGTTTTAGGTCGAGCCATTTCGTCCGTCTTGTGTAGGTCGTGCGTCACGCAAGAGGGTAACGCAGGTTCTCAGACCCACGGAAAGAGGGCGCAGTGGTCTTGCAGATACGGGTTCATCTTCCTCCCGCCTGGGGAGAGAGGGGGAGGGAGCGGGCCATCGCTGTCGTTTTGCTGCTGATTTATTTTGCGGATTTCTTTGCGCGAACTGTGTAATTTGTGTGGAGGCGGCGCTGGCGTTGTTAAGCGGGCGCCCGTTGATGTTCTTGCGGATACAACAGAACCACGGTTCCGCTGTTTTGGCAGATTTCACACTGTGTGGAACCCGGGAGATAGTGGATGATGTGGATTCAGTTTGTTAACAGATATCCAGAACAACCTGTAGAATGCTAACAGCACCACATACATCTATCATTAGAGATAGAGATTCTGCCTAAGGTGTGTATGCATATTACGAAAATTAACGTAGATATCATCCGGTAAGAATTATCATCATCAGCCTATCTGGACCCACTGCAGTGCAAAGGCCTCTTCCATGGATCTCCCATGGACGAAGATAATTGGAAGGATAAGAATAGGGTGGAGTGCGTGCGGCAGGCATTCCCAGATAATGAATGGCAGCCTACCATTGTCCCTGAAGAAGAAAGTGTATGACACCTGCGTCTTACCGGTGCTCACCCAGGGGGCAGAAACTTGGAGCCTCACTAAGAGGGTTCAACCTAAATTCAGGACGACTCAGCGAGCAATGGAACGGAAGATGATTGGTGTAACATTAAGGAACAAGAAGAGAGTGGAGTGGGTCGGGGAACAAACTCGTGTTAAGAACATATTAGGAGAAATTAATAAGAAGAAATGGACGTGGACAAAGCATATAAAGCGAAGGCAAGATAACCATTGGTCATTACGGGTAACAGAGTGGATCCCTAGCGAAGGCAAGCGTGGCAGAGGGTGGCAGAAAGTTAGATGGGCAGATGAGATCAAGAAGTGTGCGGTGACAAAGTTGTCGCAGTTAGCACAGGACCGGGATAATTGGAGATCCATGGGAGAGACCTTTGCCCTGCAGTGGGCGTAGACAGGCGGATGAGGAATGTGTTTATATAGTATCGTACCACTTTGTCCAGAGAAATATCACCAACATGCGAAATTGGGCGCTTGGCTGCTTCAAAAGGAACCCTTTTCCCGGGCTCTTCAATTCTGTCAAGATATTTGAAGTTGATTTCACTTTCCTTGTGTGCTATAGTAATCTCTGGAGATACCGCTAAGTCAACTTTGTACTCGCGTGAGGGATCAATGTGTAAACATGCGCCAGTGCTCCCTCTCCTCATAAAGTTTGCCTTCGTCTTTAAGCAACAAGTTTCGATGGCTTTCGCTGATTTGGTCACAGTACTTTTATATGGTTTCTAGACTTCCTGTCTACGCCTCCATCCTTCCCCGCTTTTCTCTCATCGATTAGTCGCTTTCTGTTTAATTGAAGTTAACGAAGCCTTGCGTAGGGGCTAGTTGGTATATTCTTCAATTCAATATTAACGTGCGCTGCATATTTAGACTAAGGTTGGGGACAGTGAAAAGACAAACCAAACGATGGTGCGCAATCGTTTGGTTTGGTTTGTCTTTTTTTTTTCACTCTCCCCGTCCCTCGTCCAAATATCCAGCACACGTTAATATTGAATCCTGTTTAATTATTCGCTCGCACCGTTTTCTGAACTTCCCAATCCCTTTCCGGGAAACTGTTCCATTTTGTCCCCTTTTTTTTTCATCCGTCCCGATTCTTGGTCTTCGCGTCCCTCTGTGTCTTCTCATCGGTTTGCGCGTTAGTCAGCGGGCCCCTTTTATTTCCTTGTCACGCCAGCTTGCCGGTCTCCTCGTCCATTTCTGTCCGTTTCGTTGCTTGACTTCCTGCCGTTCTTTGGAGAACGATTTGCCTTGCGGCCGTGCGGGGCTGTGGGAGATTCGGAAGGCGTGCCCTTCTGGCGCTGAGCTGTCCACTCGATTCCCGCAGCGCGGTCGCCTGACACACCGCTCGATCCTGGTTTTGACCCCGGCGTCAGGGGACCCACCTGTCCAGGAAGCCGGACATCCTTATTTATACTTAGAGATGTAGGATGTATTGTTTTCCTTCAAGACTGTCGCTTTGGGCTTGGTGGTTGCGACTACCTGTCCCCGCGCCCTGTGTGTAAACGTGTTACGAGTTTGTGGACGTGTTGTCTACGACGTGCCGGGGAGTGGCGCGCCTTGCAGTTGTTTCGAACGCGACAAACTTTACTTGCGCAAGTACATTTGTCTTGGGTTTTCCGGGCACATACAGGTGTCGATGGAGGCGTTACTCTTTCCAGAACTTCACTATACGTGTCATCACGTGCTGTGCGCCTCGGGGTTTCCGCAGGACGCAATCTCTTACGGAGCGATGGCCCTGGCTACCGATGGCTATAAAGGACTCCAGAACATTAATCGACGACATTTCCATGAGGTGAACGTCAAAAAATATCATGCATAAAATGTGGTTAGTAGTAGACAGGGTTAAAGAGCCCAGTCGAAAATGACAAGAAAAATTTCTGTAGTTTGTCGCGTTTGTGCGTGTCGTACCGTCGTCTTGTCGTATTTTTGTCGTGTCGTGAATCTGATGTTCAATGGCGTGTGGTATTCCTGTCCTGATTTTGATGTTCCTTCGTGCCGAATTCCTGTCTTGTCGTGCTCCTGATGTTCCATCAGCAGTTGCACATGGTTTGAATGTTTTTTTCCCATTGTGAAGAGTAGCGTAAATGGCAGTTCTGTTGTGACTACAGGAATGTTCTTGGTTGAGAAAATTGTCTTTGTCAGTACGACAGAAGTGTGTGTCGTAACAACAGATGGCTTTGTCGTAACAACAGGACTTCTGTTGTCACAACAAAAATTTTGTCGTACGACAGGAATTTTTGTTAGGTTTCTGCGGTATTCCTGTTGGTATCTTAGACCGGAAAAAGAAGAGTAGGACCTAAATTGGTGTGGCTCTCCGGCGTAAGAATGTATTAGAATGCTACGAATCAGTAGGCAATTTCTGAATTTCTCCGCATTTTTTTACTGCAGGGTTGATGGCATACAGGTAGACCGCGCGGTAGACTTTCCTAAACCCAATCAGTTCTCTCGGTTGTCAGACATCTAGGCATCGCATATGCTTTTAACTATTGCCTTGGTATACAGCTTGTATACAACGGAGAGTAGTCTAATGGGTCTAAGTATTTTGCTCTGTGACGTCATCCATCTTGTGGGGTGGGCTGAGGTTGGCGTTTTCTTCGAACCAGTGGTTTCTTTAACTACCCTGAGCGTTCAGAGAATAGTTTTGAGTGCTGCCTTTCTGGGAGTAAGGCATTCATCATGCTCAATAACAGCGATCGAAATGCAACAATTGCCACGACGCATTGTCGGCAGCCCTTTGACTGGTGCCATTTTGTGCATTGCACGACATGTTGCGGTTTTCTATTCTGCGCATGCGAAAATGTTCTAACTCTTGTCTCCTGTTTGTTTCTATCTCTTTTGCAGGCATAAGCAAGAATGACCCACTTTTTACCGTCAAGTCGAAGCTTTGCGAAGAACACGAGCTTGCCTTGTACGTAGTTTACGTTACCAGCGGCACGATTCAACGTTACTTTGGTTTAGTCGTTAGTTGATAGTAGTTTATGCCCTTTACGTGGAAAGTATATCATCTACCCTTGTCAGTAATAGGTTGCGCTGAATATATTTCTGTCTACAAAGTAGCAAAGTGCTCAAAGCTATGGAAAGAGCCAAAATCAGTGCCAAAATTTCTCACAAAATTTTTTGGCGTTATGAGTATCCCAGAAAAATGTCGGAGCTGGGGCGGCTTTGGCCATGATCGTACTGAGGCGTCCGACACTTGAGGTGCTGCTACCTTGAGGCGTCGAGGTGGTGCTGCCGGCCGGCCGGTCGCCTAAATTTTGCTCGCCTTACTAAAACGTTACAAATATCTTACGATAATAAAATATCGCTTTATCACTTTTACGGCTGAAAAATCGTCCAGATACGAGTCGTAAAACAGTAATTTGTACATTGGCTTACTATTCAATCAAAATGGAATCATGGTAAAGAAGAGGGGGGGGGGGGGTGCGAGGTGGTCCATCTCGAGGGGGTGTGATTCCAAGACGCGTGTATCAAAAACGATAATCTAAACAAGAATTTCGATCTTGTAAGTTATAATTCGTCAAGAGGCTAGAAATTCAGGGTTGATTTAAATGTTTCTGCAACTGCTTTGTGCTCATTCTTTTTTTTCCAGAAGTGGAACGTTCGCTCTGACGGCGGGTCCGCGCCCTGTGTCCGACGACCTTTCAACTTTCCTCAGGATCCTCGCTCTGAAAGATGGTGGGTGATCCCAGGTAGCGCAGCGTTTAAAGGGACCCTGCAACACTTTTATTTACTTTTTTCTCAATCCTAAGTGCTTTCAGAACGTAGTCAGCAGACACATCCAGTACCTAGAATAGGAGGTCGCAAAAGCCAAAAATTACTGTTCTATGCTCATCAGATAACTTAGAAACTTGCTCAAGAAAATTTTCCCATCTTTCCCGGTCGTGGCGTTCCTCGAGTGGTCGAATTACGTCATTAGGGTGGTGTAATGACGTGATTCGGCCGTCGAGTAACGCCACGACAAGGAAAGATGGGAAAATTTTCTTGAGCAAGTTTCTAAGGTGTCTGATGAGCATAGAGCAGTAAGTTTTGGCTTTTGCGACCTCCTATTCTAGGTACTGGATGTGTCTGCTGACTACGTTCTGAAAGCATTTAGGATTAAGAAGAAGTAAAAAAAAAATGTGTTGCAGGGTCCCTTTTTCTTTCACTTGCAAGAATAAACGCATTCAATAGCCACTTTCAAGGGACCCTGTAACACTTTTCTCACACTTTTCTCAACTTTTTTGAAATCTTACATGCTTGTAGAACGTAGCCACACAACACACCCAGTACTTTGATCAGGGGGTCGCAAAGTGCCTCAGCCAGAAGTTACTGCACTATGCCCATCAGATAACTTGGAAGCTCGCTTATAAGATTTTTTTTTTTCCGCTCTTGACGTTTTTCGACCGCTGGAATTACGGCATTAAGGCCATGTAGCGGCTGTTGGCCGGTTTTCCTTTGGTTTCTGCAATGGACGCTTTTTGATATCAACTTGATATCAACTTTTGATATCAATAAAGCCGCGAAAACAAGGCACAAATGGAAGGCGTATCCGGTGCGACGAGCAAATCACGCAGTGCCGCTCCGTGCTGGCGATAACTGCAGCTTTCGCAGTGGTTCCACACGCGAAGGAAAGAGTGAAAGCGCTAATCGAAAGTGTTGCAGGGTCCCTTGCAGGAGAAAGCCACATAAGCCAAGCAGAAATGGAAGACGTGCCTACGACGAGCAAATCACGCAGCGCCGCGCCGCGCCGTGCTGGCGATAACTATATAGCTTGTGCAATGCTCCCAGACGCGAAGGTAAGAGTGAAAGCGTTTATTCCAAGCGTTGCAGAGTCCCTGTAATGGCCACCCCGTTTGGTTCTTGCTAATCGCTGGGACCCATGTTTGGTTAGGAATAACCAGGGAGGTCATTACGTCGTGTTTTCGGAACGCTCAAATGTCGCGTGAGCAGATTAACCCGCAAGTTTGCAGTTCGTATACGAAGCAAGCATTGGGGGGATGTCTGTGAACAGATTGGAGGTCTGTCGTATTTTGTTTCAGTTTTGTTTTAGTATGGATGGATATTCGACGTGAAGAGGCCCATTGAGGAGGAAGAGGCCTATAACACAGCCGCTCGCACATTTTCCTTTTGTTTATTGGCTGCAGCGTCAATATTAACTCTGAAACACGCTAAAGTAGGACGATTAAAGGTCACCGCTGCGCCGCCTGGCGAACGAAATTAAGGCATGCAGTTCTAAAGGCTTGCTGGGTAAGCGTTGTCGCTTTCTTCACCTCGTGGTTCTGTGTGCGTTAGACGCTTGCGTTACGCGAGCGAAATTCAATTCATTCTAATACCTCAATCCACATGCAGGCGAGGTTAGATCGTGGGTTGGAATCGGTCACAAGGGAAGAGTACGGACGACCATATCAATGCGTACTTGAGGCTTCTTTGGTACGGTCGAACATAGCTTATATAACTGTACTGTAATGGCATAATTTAAGGCGTCATATTCATTAAAGTAGTGCTCACGCATTAAGCCCAGCAAGTTCGTACTGTTCTTTCCTTGCGGAGGGTAGAATTAGCTGTTTAGCGAATTTAGCTTGTTTAGCAAACTTTAGCGAATTGCTTGTTAGCGAACTTAGACCCGCACGCCAAACCAAAACACAGCTGATGCTAGCGTGAATCGCTGAGAGCAGTCTGTTGTTCCCACCTTCCTCAGCCTCACAGGCGTTCGACACTGAGCACATTCTGGCTTCGAGTGATGACAACGGCCGGGATGCGCTGCGGTTCCTCGTCGTCCGGATCCAGCTGCTCCTCCGGGCGTTTCCCAAGAGTGACCAGGTAAGGGAATGGGGGATTAGGCTTAGCGGCTTTGACGGGACGCACATGCGGAGAACGGCGCGTTTCCCCGTGCGGTGACCCGCTTCTGGAACCGGTCCGACTGCACCGTCAGGGGCGAAATGCACGAGCAAAGAAGGAAGCGTTTGCGCTTGCGGTTTTCCCCCCTCTCCTAAACCGGTCCTGCAGCGTCCATGCATGTTTTTGACCTCTGCCGAACCGGTTTGCAGAAAGGGAATATGCGAGCGGAAACGCGCCAGATTCCGCCATTTGCCGTTTATGAGAATTTTCTATGTCATCACAAAACCTTGTTTGCGGATTTTCGTCCGACGACCTAAGCCGCCGCCAAGATATATGACTGGGCGATTTCTAGTGGGCCCTGTAGTTCCTTTTCATCGTATCCCTTAAAGGCGAACGCGCAGTTGACGCAGTGATAACTACCGTATTTTCGCGCGTTTAGCCCGCCCCTGCATATAACGCGCACCTCACTTCCCGCCGGCGAATAAAAAAACATATCCTCGCGTATTACCCGCATATTTTATACATAAAAGATGGACCAAACTTACTACTCAAGCAACATTACAGATTTGTTTATGCAAAAGAACTTACGTAGCCGGCTACGTAACTAGATGACCTGTCGGAAACATTTTTTCAGGTTGGTATATTGTTCAGCTGTGAGTGCAAAGTAAGCACTGTCGATGTTACAGCAGTGGCTCAGTCGCTATTACTGCTGTAGAGGCATCACGGACCAACGCGCATTGCGGTTAAGCTGCACCAAAGCACACACCTCGCATATAATCCGCACCTCTACTTCATCCCTAAAATTTTCGCATTTTTGGCGCCGGCTACACGCGCGAAAATACGGCATATTTTATTGCTGGGAAATATTATATCACACGTGGCCGTATTACTTCACTGTAGCGATTAAATCGATAGTTTCTTTTTTATATTTCTTGAGTTGTTTTTTAGGTTAAGGACGCAAGGTAAGCCCTACACTCCCCATGCATTTTTGGCCATTTAGAGGTACATTTTTCTCGGTATCTACTAGCAGTATCTACATAGTGCATACATCATTTTCTTTCAAATTTTGAGCTCTTCTAACTATACCAGAAATATTGAAATCAAATTAAAATTAGAATTTTTAACAATTTTTTCCGTAAGTACCTAAATTTTGGCCTAATTTACATGTTGAAAATTATGTAATAAAAAAAACGTTACTTGAGTATTTTCAATTTTGCACAGTAAATGTGACAAGTTATATAGATGACAGGAAAAACGATCAGTCGGTTATCGTGATACAAAAAATAATGGTACCGATGTAATAAAAAAAACACTGTTTCGGGATAATTGAGTAAAAGTAACAACATGGGGTAGAAACAGTAGTTTTTCGCCACAAACACCACTAAAGTCATGTATTTAGTAAGCACCAGCTTCGTAACCACCGTCGAAGGCGTTTTTTCGCTTTTCAGCCTGGCGCGTCTCCTGCCTTGCCTATTTTGTGAGCTGTCGTGCAGCTCTGTTCGTGAAGTATCTTTGCTTATGGTCAACCAGTTTTAGCCACTCGGTGGTGGTGTGGCGCCCAGGGTCCAATCCAAAATATTTCGAAATGCTGGCTCGTGCGATGCCACCATCACTGAATGAAAGGGCAGCATCAAATGTTGCAATCTTGAGAGTGTGAAGCCCAAAAAATACATTTTTGGGCGCGCGGCTCCAAAGCAGAAATGTGGAAAAAACGTGCACAGCGTCTTTGGGCCGCCTAGGCTTAAAAACCAGCTATGCAATAGTTGTCAAACAATTTTTTAAATTCAGCTGGTTCCAGACTAGCGTTTTGATCTGGAGCTGGGATTTTCTTGGTGGAAAAAAGTACAATAAACACGGAGCACATTCTAAAATGGGACGTGGTCACTTACTGCTTGCTTACGAAAAAGTTGTTTTTGAGAAAGAAAAAAAAACTTGTAAGATAAGTTTGGTTGTGGAAAATGTGCTAAGGAGGTTAACTTCCTTAATTGCGAAGAAAAAAAAATCACTTTTTTTTTTTTTTAATTTCGCCTTACCCTGTAAACGAAGGTCTTTTATGGCTGAAATGGAGCTGACTGAGTTACCAAAAAGGTTAGTTTTTTTCAAATTGTACCAGGTTGTTAGTTTTGTTCATGGCCCCTTTAACAGCCAATAGCAGCAGTCGCTGCTCTTGGTCGTTGCGATGCGCTTTTCTCGTAGCCATGTAAACAACTTTGCAGCCCCAATCGTATTGCTCACTGCTTAGAGTGCACCGCTCGCTCTGGTCAGAATGATCGGCCGTCTATTTCTTCGTTTTGGGTCAGCCTCGTAGCCGTCGAAGGTTCCCCGTCGTGTTCTCAAGGGTACTCTGACAGTCGGGGTTCCGCAGCGGAAATGATGGGATCCGCCGGGAAGACCACGTCTTCTCTCAGACATAGTGGGGGGTTACTGCTCCGGAAGTGGCCCTTTATAGATAGCACGGCTGTTGTTCTCGCTTCGACCGCCTCTGGAGGTTAGGGTGTCTGTGGCGTAGTTGCTTCTTTTTCCGTGCTTGTCTGGCAAAGTGAGATTAGCCGTCTACTACTAGGCGTCTCTTCAGATGTTTCCACATCGTGTTTTCCTTGCGGCGCTTGTCGGGGCTTAGCCCTTTAAGAGACACTCAGGTGGGTCGTAAACATTTGTTTTGTATAATCTCCTTCCTCGATAAAAGTCTCGAATGTGTAGGCCTCGTTCTGGAGTTCCTGTCTTTTTTTCCGCTCATTTGCGCGTATTTTTAGCCAGAAGAGTAAGTTCGAAAATGCCGTGTCTTTAGCACTTTTCTGCCGGCCGATTTTGCAGGCGTTGGCTGTTGCGCGACATACTGGCAACTCCGCAGGCCCAAATTCAGCAGATTGTCAGCTCTTTTAACCTTCACAACCGTGGCGTTGACAACTGGAAAGTCGGCATTAATCATTTGCCCAGTTAAAATTGAAACAAAACTTAAATGTAAAGGTTGAATCAGCATGATAACGTGTGTGACGTCGTCTGCGTGTGTTGTAACGCCATTCCGATAGCTGGCATGGCGGCGGCGAATGGTTCCTGCATAGAGTTTCTTAGTAAATATACCAGAGAGGAAACTGCACCTCAGAATCAATGTCGTCGCGGGGGGTTATGGGAAGACCCCCGCTTCTGCTTGGGCTTGGCATGGCAATCGGATGTTTAAGCGGTTTTGGGGATTTGCTTTCTTCACTATGCATTAACACGTCTACAAGCTACTGTGGTATCCGTGAGCCGTGGCAACTGCGTGTTCGGTGAAAGAGCAGGCAGTGCGTGATTTTATCTGACGTTGGTCATGCCGGGGTAGAAGGAACGTATGTCTGAGCGGGTAATATGCTGCCGCGAAAGTTGTAGCAAACGAAAAAAAAAAAACAGTTTCTCCTAAAATATTACCATTGTTGTTAACTACCTGCTTGGCCTGCAGAATAGTAGGCACAACCGTTCCGGCAAAAATACGCTTTACTTCCTTTACCCGCATCTTTAAAACAGCCTGTTCTATTTTCCACATCTATAACAACCCGTTGCGTTTTTCTGGCGCTGTGTTCGAATATACGACCACTAAAACGTTTCAATCCAAGCCAATGACGAAACTAAGGCGAGCGCGTGGTGTAATGGCGGCCTATGACGACACAGACGGCCTTAATATGAGCCGCATAGATGCTAGCGCCAGATTCCTCTCTAGTGTGCATTGTAAGGAACTCTATAGGTTCCTGGTAGCCTTTTTCGCCTACCGCCAGTTAAAGATGAACAAAGGTTCCAGACTAAAAACAAATACGTTAAATTGGTTTAACTGAGCTATGCAGCCAGAAAAAAGAACGCTGACGATTACTATGCTTCTTAACGCGCAATTTCTGCGCAGCACGAACTGCAGTCTTCTCGGTCACGGCGCATAGCTGCTGCGTCTCGGGAAGTGATCGCGTGATCGGCGAAAGCACGGCTGCGCGCGCTCGCAGCGCGTCGCCACCTCCGAGCATGTTGTTGAAATCGTAGTTGAACCTCCCGCGCAAATGTCGCGTAGTTCGAACGAGGGAGCGCCGTACGGAGGAGAGTCTGACGAAAGTGGGACATGAGTAAATGGAGCTTTCAATAGCTCCCCGGTACCACACGAAGTACAACCGGTTATACCCAATTGCAACAGTACAAAAATAGGGCCAACCGACAAAGAGAATTTTGTCCACACGAAGGTGGAGAGAAATTAACGGGAAAGACTTTCTTGCGACCCACCGCCAGGGGGAAAAAGCCGGATAGGGTGGGTTGCTGGGAACGGGAACTTGGACATCGGGATGGGTTATGGGAAAAAGGGTGGGAATGAGGGAAGCAATTTTGCTCCAATCCTTTTGTCTGACTCTTTTCCAAGACTGATTGCTCAGCGAGGGCATCAGACAGTGCCAATTGCCAAATATGCGGTCCCTGCCACGGGTTACCGCTCACCCATAGGGTCCGATAACTGGGCCCCAACTGTCGGAGACAGGAAGTACCCTATTTAGTGGCGACGGCCGGGTCCTCCCTCGACCCCCAGCTCTGCGGCCGATGCGTACTAACGTCCCCGATCAACTGTCTCGCACAAGGTACTCGTGAATCACCAGTGAAGCTTTCCACTATACACGGGTACTTGCAACACCTGCTTTTCACGGTCTCCTGACACCGGAAGTTTGTATGCGAACGTGAACTGAAATCCATGTTGGCAAGCCAACCACGTTCGCCAGGCTCCCACGGGAGTGGTTATGATAGCCATGTACTTATGTCCTCCTCTGTGCCTACTCTTTCGCTCAATGGAACAAGAGTCTTTTGGCATTGCTGTTGGGTTAGCGGCTCGGCAGAGGAGATCGGTCCGGGCCTACTAGCCGTTACTAAGCCAGGAGAGTTTCCCCGGTCGGTGTACTAACCTCACCTTTCCTCGTTTTCCCCGTGCGGAACACCCAGTAGCTCGTCGTAGCACGTCCCGTGGCAGCCAGAGAAGATCAATATATAGGCCCCTCACAGCAAGGTTACAGGGGGGCGCGACCCCCCCCCCCCCCCCGGCCTCATACGGACTGTACAACATCTGGCCCCCATGACATTTGGTTACAGGGGTATGTCACTCCCCCCGACTTATAGCGATCAGGTCGCTGGCCCCGCCAAAGCTTGCGGTTACAAGGGTCGCCAGTCCCCCGGCCCGTAATGGTTTCCCGAATTTAATCGGTATTCCCAATACAACGACTGTACGCTTGCGGCACTTGCTACTTTCGCAACTTGACTCCCCGGCCTCCTCCCACGCTGGATTACAGGGGTTCGCATCTTCCCCCAGCCAAAGAAAGTCATAGTTGATTGATCTCGATGCGCTTTCCTGCTTCAATCGCATCGCCAAGTGCCGGGTCGACACCCGACCGCCCGACCTCCGCGTAGGACCTGATTCTAGTTGTACCAGGAACCTCCGCAGTGGCGGCCGTTTTGCACGCTCCCAGGGCAGGGATTGTGCGGCCTCCCCGATTCCTCGAGGAGGTCTCGTGGAATTACCGTACTTCCACGCCCTGGCCCCTATGACATTAGGTTACAAGGGTTTGTCACAACCCCCAGCCTGCAGACCAGTTCGCAAGTTCAACAGAACGAGCCCCAAGCTATGGTTACAGGGGTGTGCACGCCCCCGGCTCGGTAGTGGTCTACCCATTGCTTCAGCAATGGTACGCCAACACTACGTGTGAACTGTACCGCTTGAGCGCAGTGATTACATTGCAACATTGACCCGCTGGCTTCCTCTCATGCTGGATTACAGGGGCGCGTTACCACCCCCAGCCTTTGGCCTCCTCCCACACTGGATTACAGGGGCTCGCTACTTCCCCTAGCCAAGAGAGTCATAGTTGCTCCACAAATACCATCTTTCGGGATACAATGGATCCTCTGAGGAACTCCCCGTGGCTCTGCACTCTCGCCCCCAAGACTGAAGGTTACAAGGGCTCATCAAGTTCCCTCGGTCAGCAGACCAGTTCGCATTAAAGGCCCCTTCCATGCTCCGGTTACAGAGGCTCGCTACACCCCCGGCCTCATTGTGTGTACCCATGCTTCAGCATGGCACGATAAAACGAACTGTACCGCATGTACCCCTATGACTTGGGTTACAAGGGCTCGTCACCTCCCTCGGCGAGCAGATCGGTTCGTGTTTATGGACCCCTTCCTAGCTGCGGTTACAGGGGCTCGCCACTCCCCCGGCCTCATAGTAGCGCTCACATTGCTTCAGCAACCGTGCGCCACTATAACACAAACTGTACCGCTTGGTGCAGTTGCACTTCGCAACATTGACCCCCCGGCCTCCACCACACTGGATTACAGGGGCGCGTTACCGCCCCCGGCCAAAGAGAATCATAGTTGATCCACAGAAATTTGCGACCGCAAATTTTGTTCGAATTACCATTCCAAGCACCAACCTCGGTAGCCACCCAGGCTGTCCGGGCCTGCGTCCGCATCACGCATCGGTGTTCATGGAAGGTACTTGCCCTCAGAGTGCCTGGGAGTTGCTTAAGCTCCCATGGGCGTTGAGTACCCAATACAGTGGGCCTGGCACACCACTGACTCCTGCCATTGCGACGGACCAAAGCAGGACAGCCGAAACCGACCGACACAGCCCAGTCCGCCGGCAGGGGGGGCCACGTGCAGGCCGGCATTAAGATTTCCCCCCCCCTCGACGAAAGTGGGAGGGGGAGGGATCTCCTTGGTGGCGACGCATGGCAAAGTGTGAGGGGGAGGCAGTGAGAGAGATGACGCCATAATAGCGCGTGCCGGCCTCCCCCTCACACTATCGCCAGATGTTCCGACGAGCGTCTCGGGCGGGCTCAGCGTACTGCCCTCCCCCTCACACTTCCGCCACACTTTCCTCTCCGTTTTTCTTCTGTCTTCGCCTGCTCGGTTACAACGCCGAGGCCACCGCCGCCTCGAAACCACAGTAGCGGCTGCCAAAGTGCTGCGCACAAAAAGCGTACGGCGAATTCACCCGAGTGTCACAATACTCGGAAAAGTGCGTCGCCCGCTTTGAACCTGCCCGCAAACACTCATCATTTTATGTCCAACTACGCGTATAAACTCCAACGGGCCCCTTCCTAGTTTGGTACAGTATGGCTAAGGTTTTTCGTTTTCTGGTTTTATATCTTTTAAATTCGGGGGGGGGGGGGTAGAAATTGGGTTTTTTTTTCAAAGGAATAATAGGGGAGAAACCGCTTTTTTTTTTTGTAAAAGCTTTCCGAAATTCGGGGGGGGGGGGGGTTCGGGTTGAATCTGCAGATGTGCTACGTAACATACTCTAAATTTATTTTATCAGAAGGTGCCACGAACTTCTCTAGTGCGTTAAAATCGGTATTTGTTTCGAACTGGTAATCGGGGGGGACATCAGGGTTTTCTAGCGACTACTCTCCGAAGTTTGGTGTTTGTTTCGAAATGAGTTAGCAATGATGACAGTAAAGTGCATTGAGAACTACTAAGAAATTAAACATTTTTTTCACAAAAAGCTGGCCATCGATTTTTTTACACACCCTTGTTTACATACATTATCATCTGTGCATGCGCAACATGTCGGTCTCCGTTCAAGACTTGTCCGATCGTTGAACGTACCTCAGCCGGGAGAAAGTTCTCTCGACGTCACAGCTTCGGTTAGCTAGCCACAGAAATGTCAGTGCAACATTTTCCAGCCTGGGGTAGCGAGCGGCAGAGTCATGCCAGGACTCAATGTGTTCGGAAGCTGTGTTGGTGGGGCTCGCTTCTAGCAAGTACTGGTGGAGAACGCGGACCGTCAGCCCACAACTGTGCGGATCGCTACTTTGAAAAGGTCCTCCATTCGGGGAGAAATCGGGTTTAACCCGATTCTTACATACTACTAGAGGAAAATCTGGCGCCACTATCTAGGGGAGCCGTGCTTCAGCGAGCTTTCCGTCATGTACCCGGCAGGTACGTTCCACTTGTCGTTGGCATGGCTCATGGACAGGCTGAAACGTTGGCTATGGCTGCAAAAAAGCAACAATGTTACCGTAGATGGCTCATGAAATTTGTTTCTTTATTATAAAATTGAACCTCCAAATTTCAGTAGTTTTTAGAAGCCTGATGTACGATGAACAAAAAAAATGTTACTTTTTTTCGTTGATTTTGGCTTCGCGACAAAAAAGAAGCCGTATGGCTAGCTAAGCCAAGCAGGCGAGGAGCGTCGCTAGCAGCAATGGCGCCGCCCACGGCGGCCTGCGACTGCAGCGACAGATTTCCGTGTAGTATATATTAGTATGAAACTCTATGCCTGGAACATGTTCAGGTTGTAAAAATGGGTTGAATCTGGTTTCACCCGTAAACAAATAACACTATGTATGGCCTTTGGCTGGTTTCACGGTGACTCTGGCAAGAAATTGCGGTGCGGCCCCGCCAGGCCCCATGTAGAACTCGACAAGCGATATAGGCCTCGCTGGTTAGTACGACTCCGCCCCACCCCCCGGCCTTTCACGTAATTGTTCAGCATTGTCTCGGAAGGTTACGCTTCACCCTACCAGGAAATAATCGAATATTCTCGAAATAATCGAATATGAGCGAATCCCGTGCTTTGAATGCCAACGTGGCTTGAATGCTGCTGTTAGAGTGAAACTGCTTCGCGCTCCCTTTGTGATTTCCGGTTCCTTCAGCGCAAGTCTGCAGTGCTGACATTTACTTCACTAGTTGCCAATCTGTGAATAATGAATTACCCTGCAAATGATATTCTGGGAAGCGCTCGGCTAATTGGGAATAATTGTTTCAGTGCCGAAAGGAATACTGCGGCAACCTAATTTGAACGGTGGAGCATGCAAGGCTTTTGTCCACGCTCTACATCAGACCTCACTGCGCAAAGCAGTCTTTGTCGGTGAAATCGTACAGGAATCGGCAGGAACATGTACGGTTGATTGGTGAATTCAGTAGTTTTCCGAATCGTAGTAACTATAGTATACATTTTAATAAGTTCCGACCTCACCTGCCGCTGTTCAAGCGGCATGCAGAGGCTGCAAGAAAACTTGAACACCAGAAATTCTTCTTGGCAAAGTATGTAGGCGTCATGCGAAAGTCTCAAAATATTATTTAGTTTGTTGGCTTGGCTTGGCTTGGCTATGGCAGCTTACCTAGAGATTTAATTGTTTTCATGAAATTTTGAAGAGCATGAAAAAAAACAGCTTTCTTTCCTGTTTTTTTAGAACAAAATAAAAAACTATGTTTGCTTCCTTTGTCATAGGAATCGGTAAAACACAAAAGTGAAATGTGCATCGAAATCTGCAGCTGAGCATGATTTGCGGGTCGGCGGCTGTCTTGTGGTTGTGCTCGGTGAGCGACGTCCTGCTGGCGGGTCGCTTCGGCAAAGGTGTACTGGCGTCGTTTCCGTGACGGATATGACGTCAGCGAGATCTTGGTGTATACCGGCATAAAGCACTGTCGTGTTAAAATATGAAACCCGAAAACGAACAACCCTAAGTATAACGTACTTTTTCGAACTAATGGCTGCTTCCCCGCAAGAAGAGCGTGTGTGCAGGGGTGCACCCTTTACAGGCTGCTTGCTTTGTTGTACCGGCGTCACTTACGTGACGGATATGACGTCAGTGATATCTTCGTGTATCCCAGAATAAAACACCTTCGTGTCAAAAATTGCAAACGGACGATTCCGCGCAGATCTATCAAATTTCGGCACACTTCTTAAGCTGGAAGCCTCATATGTCTCGAGAAACGCGAAAAGGGACCGTAGTCGACTACACGAATGAAAACAAATTACGGCCGCTGTACAACGACAACAAGTCAATAAAATATACATAGACATTCATTTGGGTTGGAGTGGGATTTGAACCCGCGTCGGCAAGAGCCGCAGCCCAGTGTGCTAACTACAACACTAACCCTGCACCGTGCCGGAATGGAACAAGAATTACCCGGATGCGTGCCGCATGACAGGTGAACGTTACGGCACCGCACACACGATGCAGCAGTGAAGGAGACTTCGAGAATTGCTGGCTTTCGCCTTCAAATCACTTCAAAGAGTTAAGTGCGTGATCAATTTTTTTTTTTGCGTTTACACTGAAAAGAGTGTAATTGTTTCATTCTGCATCACAAATGTCCCAGCAGAGCTTCCGCTCTTAAAATCTGAGCACGACGTCTTCACGTCAAGTCATTGATTTCGGAAAGGGTTTCCCTCACTGTAGATTGGTCGCCTCACAGTGAATTTCCCCTGGGAAGGTCTGTCTGTTTTTTTAACGCTGCTCTGCTTGAAAAGAAAAAGAGAAAACCTGTTTTTTTTTTCCTGAGACTGTAGTTATTTTTTTTAACCGGCCACATCTCTAAGCTTGCCGCTCAATCGCGGAGTACGGCTCAGAAGAGCTTCCTGTGGGGATTCCTCGTGCGCCATTTAAGGAAGAGGACTAGTCAAGGCTCCCACCCATGCTCCCACCCGTTTCCTTGCTTACTCCATTTTAGGCTAAAAAAAATTACTCGGCGCTAAAACAGGGACGAAGAAAAAACACGTAACGCACAACACAGTGCCGAACTTCCAACTAGATTTTCTTGAAAAAAGACTCTGCTTTTATACACAAAAACTAAAATACTAAGAGCATTATGACGTCAAAGTGCATCACGTTTCTAAAAAGGCCACTGCTTTATCTGACAGCGATACGGACGGAGCTCTACTAACACAGTTATCCCCTGCCTGTCAGATAAAATGATCTTCAAGAATTTCGCGCTCAAGCTTTCCTCTTGCTCTCCTCAAAAAATTTGTGCAATCTAGCAGGGGGCTACACCTGCATCTTTAGCAGGGCTCAGAAAGGTTGCCACCAGCATTATTCGCAACTGTCCAGTTGTGCTCCCTCGCCCTCTCATTGAAACACCTTCCAGTTTGCCCTATGTACACTTTTTTTTGCAGCTCAGGGGAGTTTCATAAACTACACCCATGCTGCGCTCTGTGTAGCGAACAGCGTGTTTTCTTTTTTTTTTTTTGTACAGGGTCCTGGTTTTTCTTTTTTTTTTTTATTCTTACTCATCAAAGGGCATGCTTTTGATAGCTTTTCCGGGGCACTGAAAATGATATTTACACCGTACCTTTGCGCCATTTTCTTTATATTATGGGACACTTGAGGTAGATACGGTATGACGTGCACCTTTTTCCTTACAGGCCTTTCTTGTTCGTCAGGGATATCTTCACGCCATCCGTATCAAGGTGCCGGTCATAAAAAACCAGGACCCTGTGCAAAAAACCACGCTGTTCGCTACACAGACCCCAACATGGGTGTAGTTTACGAAATTCCCCTGAGCTGCAAAAAAGTGTACATCGGTCAAAATAAAAGGTGCTTCAATGAGAGGGTGAGGGAGCACAACTGGACAGTTGCGAATAATGCTGGTGGCCACCTTTCCGAGCACTGCAAAAGGTGCAAGTGTGTCCCTGCTAGATAGGACAAAGTTTTTGAGGAGAGCAAGAGGAAAGCTTTAGCGCGAAATTCTTGAAGCTCATTTGATCAGTCAGGCAGGGGATAACCGTGTTAGTAGAGTTCCGTCCTTGTCGCTGTCAGATAAAGGAGTGGCCTTTTTAGAAACGTGATGCACTTTGACGTCACAATGCTCCGAGTATTTTAGTTTTGTGTGTATATAAGCAGCGTCTTTTTCAACAAAATCTAGTTGAAAGTTCGGCACTGCGTTGTGTGCACGTGTTTGTTCTTAGTCCCTGTTTTAGCGCCGAGTAATTTTTAGCATAATGTGCCAACTCGCCCACATCAAGCTTTTGTTACTCCATTTTAGGCACAAATAAAGTTTCCCTCTCCCTCCCTCCCCCACCTCCTTCCCTCCCTCCCTCTCTTTCTCTCTCTCGTTGTTCGCGCCAACGGTACTCGACTTGGCTTGGCTGTTGCAAAAACGGCTCGGATGTTTCAGCTTGTCATGAAATCGCCCAACGTCGCGTGGATGAGCTTCCTTGGAAGGTGACTCCTCGTTGTTTGCCCCAAGGGTACTTGGCTTGGCTCTTGCAGAGCGGCTTGGCTTTTCAAACGTGCCGGAAAATCGCCGAACAAAGCGCGTAAGATCTTCCTCCTGGGGGCGTCATCGCTGTACAAAGTTATACTTCGTGCATGCTACTCGCAGTCAGCTAATTCGATTGATTGTGGGGTTCAACTCGCCGACGCTGCTGCTACTGATGATCATAAGTGGCTTTCCCTTTGAGTCGGGACGTCGGTTGTCGGCAACTGAATTGCCTGTTTTATTCCACTTACTTGCCCTACTCATATCTGACCTAATTAATTGGCCTCCCCCAAGCTCCCCCCACCCCTATTTTAAACCCCCATATTGTATCTCCCCCCTTTCCCCTCCCCCCGCTGTTGTACATTCTCATCCGTATGATTACTCCCCCTACGTACCGCTCCCTTCCCTAGTTTTACTCGACCACCATTCCAGCCCCTCGTCGCCATCTCTTCGTCCTTGCAGTTGGGGCTCCCCCTCACCCCAAATCCCAAAGCCTTCGCCAAGGTCGTTTCTCCATCGTCCCGCGGCGTTCCTATCTCTGTGCAGTTCCTGACAATATGGACTACGGTTTCCCGATCTCTTCCGTAGCATACACGTTTCATCCTGCGGCATGTAGATACCCGTGTATGCCCGTGTACTCAGACACCCCGCCCGTGCTTCAAAGAGCAGTGCACCGCCTCTCGTATTGCCATAGAAACCTCCATTCCTGATTTCTAGTTTCTCTGTCCTATAATTCTTTACGGTTTTCTACACAGGTGATGGGGCGCGCCGTAGTGGAGGGCTCTGGATTAATTTTGACCACCTGGGGATTTTTAACGTGCGCCGAAATCTCGATTCTCGAACACACGGGCTAAATCACGCCGCTAAATCAGTCAGCTAAATCACGCCGCTTCTAGGCCACAGTAAATTTACATCAAGGACGTCGTAGGGGGGGGGGGGGGGGGGGGAGGTGTTGCTCGCTTAACACCTTGCTCGCATGAACTACGAAATCCTGTTTGTCACCTGGAACGTTTCTGGTCAGTGTGGGCTTCATCGTAGCGTTTGGGAACGAATAAACGAAAATTCAGTAACCCGCTTGACAGATTTATTTATTTCAATACTCTCAAAGTACCGAAGCGCCTTACAGAGAGGAGGGTGGAAGTTATACAGTGCAAGAAATAGCCATTTTAAATTAAACAGGATCAGGGTTGCTGACAATCGATGCGGGGAGAATGTTCTATTCCGATGCGGTCTTCGGCAAAAATGAATTGGAACGTTGTTTGGTGCTGCAATTGGGGACTGCAATTTTTATTTTGGGGTCGAAGCGTGGAAAATTGTAAGTGGGCGTCGAAAAGATGCCACTTTTAATTTTGGATTAGTATAGTATATTTTGTGAGAAAGGCTTAAACGTACAATTTTTTGGCTGGTCGTTAAAGTTGGAAGGTTAAGGTTTGCTTTAATCGACGAAACTCTGGCTGTTGGAGAGTAATTGCAAACGATGAAACGAGAGGCACGGTTCTGAATAGATTCGCTTGAGGAGATTCAAGTTAAGCGTATTTAATATATTCAGCTGAACAGATCTTAAAGGAACTTACGGGATGTCTGGTCGCCAACAAAGAGCCAAGGCTCCGAAAGGAAAAGCTAAACTATGCAAAGCTTGCAGCTGTCAAGATGGCGTCAGCGGAGAAAAGTAATGTGTACCTTCGTGCGTTACCGTCTGCGTTTGCGTTTGTACTCTGATATCACGGATGGCGGCGGAGAAATTTGAAGCGATAACGCCGATGTTCAAAAGTTGTCCTGTTGCGCGTTCGAAAACAAAAAAATATATATATAACACATCGTTCGCTTGTGGTCATCTGGAACGGTTTTTGAGCGCAGGAAGTTTTGGAATATTTTATGGATGGCTGCTTTCGGTGCGCCTATCTTGTTAGCGCATGCGGCGGTTGTCCACCGCGCCGGTCCGCTTCCGGTTTGAAGCGCTGTTTCCACGCGGAAACACTGCCGTTGGCATTGTAAGCGAGTCACGGAACGCATTGCGAACGGTTTCGGTTTCGGGCGCCGCACGAACTCGCGAGTCGATAGGCGCGTTCGCCCGAGGCGTTATGCAAATGCGTGACAAGTTTGCGTAAACTGGCCACGTTGAAACGAATACGTGAGTGGTAGAAGTATAAAAAAAAATCGCGTTTTCGCTTCAGTGAAGGAACCAATTTGGATTGGCCCGTTTCTGGCAGGCCTAAGTGCTGATCCGTGCACAGGCGTTGTTGCTGGTGTTTTTGTGCGGGCTTCCGCATCAAAGTCAGGGCAGTGGGTGACGTGGTTGCTTTTCTGCTTACCGTTTAAATTGGCTAGCATTCGTTGGCCGCCCGCTACTAGCCAGAGCAAAGTTCAGCACAGACGCTCTTCGAGTGAAAGATTTTTTTATTTACAGTTCAACCTGGATGAAACGAACCGCTATGTAATGAATTCCTGGGTTTAACGAAGTTTTTCAATTCCCCGTTGCCAGCCCCGTTGAAACCCATGTGTTTGACCTCTATGTAACGAAGGCGTTGCACCGGCTAACCGTGACGTAACGGATTGGCTACGCTGATGATCCACCGCACTTTTTAGATGCGACGCTCAGAGCATCTCTTGTCGGTGGCCCTGTCCTTCCTGGGTGCGTCCGTTGTTGTCCGCGTGCGTCCGTTGTTGTCCGCAGCCACTCTCCCCCTCTCCTCTCCGATAGCGAACACACTCTCGCGAAGGGCATTGGATTGGATTCGATTGGATTGGATTGGCTTGGCTTGACTTGGATGGGATTGGATTGGATTAAAGTGGATTGTGTTGGATTGTGTTGCGTCATAGCCGCGGCACTCTCTCTCTCCGCGGTCTCCTCCCTTCGGGCGCGCTGCGCATATAACCGGTGTGCCGTTCTCCGGCGAACTTTCGGTCGACGGTTGCTCTCCGCTTGCGCTTGAACCCCCCCTCAGCGTCGCATCACACCAGGGCTCCCGCGAGGGGAGGTGGGCGTAATTTTTTTTAAAAGTCGGCTGGAGAAACGCACTAAGTTAGCGAATTTGTCCCGTACCGCTGACTACCGTGCGTTTCCACGTGTGAGTGCGTTGGCGATTAGGCCCTAGGCCTGCCTGTTGGCGTGTAGTCGCGCGTCTCTACTGCTATCTGTGGCGTCGCTTCGTCCGTGATGACTTCTGCTGCCAGAAAACGAGGAGTTTTGTCTTTTCAAGACAAACTTGAAATTTTAAAGGAGCCATGAAGACAAGTCGTGTTTATTAGGAAGACTGCTTAGTCCCGGTGACAATGATACCATTATCATGGCAATCTTCCAACAAATAACGGAGATATAAAAAAAAACGTGTACAGCAGTCGCGACCCCCTAGCCAATTTCCCGCAACTTTTCTGCGACGTCACGGAACCTTGTTTGTGCGATTGGCGGCCGCCTGACCTGTCGCGACGACACATGGCTGGACTTCTGTAATGGGGCTTCTAGTTCCATTTGACCGCATCACTCGAATGCTAACGTGCAGTTAACGCACTGAAAATCATGTTTTATTGTTGGCCCGTATGGCGTCATTCTTGCTAATCACACGTCACTTTGGCGCAAAATTTGAAAGTTTTTAGATACTTCTTGCTTTGTGTTTTCGTTAAAAAACGTCTTTTGTGGCTGGAATGGAGCGGAGTGAGGTACTGAATCCCAGTTCTTTCAAATTAAACGAAGTTGTGTTTTCTCTTCATGGCTGCTTTAAACGCTGTCTCCGCCGTCGAGAAAGAAGAACTTCGCCCCACGCTATAGTATTCCAGCTAGCACCCGATCGCCAATTTTAATCGGGGAAGAGAGCATCAAGTACGCGGAAAGGCGTCTTTTCAGCGTGAATTTGATCCTTGAAACTGGTTAAGGCACAGAAAAGTGTCAAAATTAAATGTTATACTTAAGTTACGTTAGTGAATACAGGAGTAAGGACCGTGCTTCTTGGGAGTGCCGTGGGGTGACTAAACTCGTGGGCAAGCAGCGGGCGGAAATCACGCAGCTTCTCACCGTGAAATAAACTCCACCGTCACCGATTTCTAGCATTTTGTTTTCGTTCCTACTTTATTCACACGAGCCTTCACTGGAAACCTACATGTAACGAAAAAAATGGCTGCGGCTTATCTCCGATAACCTTGGATCTGCAAAGCAAAAGCTCGGCTTAGTCTGGTTTGAGTCTTGGTTTCGCTTGGTTAAACCTTTGATTTAGCTGTATTGCCGAAAACGTCTCACAGCCGTTCGGTTCCGTGCAACGCTCACAGAAGGAGGCCGGGGCGAACGCGGCGTTCATTCCCGGCGAACGCACCGTTCCTCCTCGCCGGGCGCGAGACGAGACACGTGGCCCGAAACGACCCAGCGCCGCATGCATGGGAGGCTGCGGGGGTGGTTGGCTGCCTCGGCCGCAGCGGCGGTGGCGACCGCTGTCGGCGCCCGCAGGCGCCGACAGCGGTCGCCACCGCCGCTGTTGGATGTCAATGATGTTGACGAACAGGTTCGACGTTTTACCGAAATAGTCAGAAGTGGCATGGAAAAGTATATCCCTTGTTATAAGCCTGTTCCTTCCAAATTTCCCCACTGGTTTTCTAAAGACCTTCGAAGTTCGCTTAAACTTAAGGATAGCGCCCACAAAAAGGCCAAGCGTTCTGGGCTTGACAAGTGGAAAGCGGAGTTTAGTCGGTATCGCTCACTTTGTAAAATCCTCTACCGGCGTGACCATCAGCTCTATATAGAATCGTTAGAGGCTGCTGCGTCTCAGAAACCGGCTGAATTCTGGAGGTATGTACGCGGCCGTTCTAAGGAGTCTAAAGAACACGTTAGCCTGCTTAATTCCGATGGTGAAGAGGTTGAGGATGTTGCCACCAGTTTTGCTCAGTACTTTCATTCTGTCTTTCAACTGCCAGATGGCAACGACGAACGCCTATCGTTTAATAACTCTAATTTTAACACACTTAGGTTCGATGAAAAAATTGTCAATGATAGCCTTCAACGGATGAAACCATCATTTTCCTGTGGTGCAGATGGAATTCCAGCAGCCCTCATGAAGGCTTACGGGAACATTTTTGTGCCTGTCTTAACTTCCATTTATAATAACTGCTTACTTTTAGGTAAATTTCCTCGTGCATGGAAGATCGCTCGAATTTTTCCAATATTTAAGTCTGGAGATAAGTCAGCCGTTTCTAACTATCGCCCGATCTCACTCCTTTGTGTCGCCTCAAAACTCTTTGAGTCAGCTCTGCACAAAGTTCTTGCTGCCTGCGTCAAGAACGTTGTGCTACCAAATCAGCACGGCTTTTTCTCGGGTCGATCGACAGTCACAAATCTTGCAAGCTTTATGACACAGGCTTCGGCTGCAGTTTGTGAAAACGGCCAGTTGGACGTTATTTATTTTGACCTCAGTAAGGCGTTTGATGTGGTGAACCATCAGTTATTAATTAACAAGCTTGCTAAGTCCGGTGTAGACGCAAGCCTTGTTGCCTTGTTGTCCAACTATCTCCTTGACCGGTCCTTTTATGTAGATGTTAACTACAAAAAGTCTAGTGTCTACCCTGCAACAAGTGGTGTACCCCAGGGTTCCGTGCTGGGTCCATTATTGTTTTCTGTCTTTATCAATGATGTTTCGACAGTGTTAACAAACTCTTCTTTTCTTCTCTATGCTGATGATGTCAAACTATTTAGGCACATTAGCGGTGTTCAGGACTGCTGTGCCTTGCAGAGGGATGTGTCGGAATTATCGGTCTGGTGCAGGAAAAACTGCCTAATTTTAAACCCCACTAAAACAAAGGTTGTCACCTACAGCCGGAAAACCCACCGTCTGCTGTTTTCCTACAGTATTGAGGGAGCTCCTCTGCAAAGGGTTGATGAGATTAGGGACCTAGGGGTGCTTTTCGACAGTACCCTCTCTTTTTCTCCTCATATTAGGCTCATCACCCGGCGAGCACTCCGAAGCCTTGGAAATGTGTGTCGGATTACAAAGGAATTCTCTTCTCCAGATCCATTTCTAATGCTATACAATGCAATATGTATACCACAGTTAGAATATGCTTCTGTTGCCTGGAACGGCATCTCCAAATCTAGTAGTGAATTAATAGAACGTGTGCAGAAGAAGTTTTTATCCATATTTAAGCACCGTCATCACAATCACAGTTTTCATCCTGGTTCTGACTTACCCATAGTCCCTTCCATCCCTTCCTTGAACTGCAGACGTATGCGTGCAGACCTTACATTTCTTCACAAAACTGTTCATCGTGACCTTTCTTGCGCAGACCTGCTTAACTGTTTAGAGTTTAGTGTACCACAAAGGCCCACCAGGTCGCATCGCCCGTTCTTGACCGCTGCGCGCAACTCCAATCATTCTCCTGTGCGCAGAATACAGAATTGTTACAATCGCTTCTTTGAACGCCTTGACATCTTTCAGAAATCCTTTACAATTTACCGTACAGCGCTGTTGAATACAGTATGTTAAACACCTATGATATGTCTGTCGCTCTTTTTTTTTCTGGAATTTGGTTTCTCTGCGGTTGTGTCTATCCAACTGATAGTTGCCTATTTTTGAAACTGTTTACTGTCATTTGTTCATATTATCATTTGTCTCTACACTCCGTTGTTTTTGTTGTATTACTGTCAAACTTTGTTGCTCTGGCTGTCGTGTGGCCTTTACGACAGGCAGAGCAACATAGGCATCTTCTTTTTTTATTTTTTACCTGTACCCAGGCTCCGCCTGTGCTTTATTTCTGTCATTTTCACTACTTCAATTTGTGTGTCTTGTCGCTTGTTTGTTTCTTGCTATATGTTTCTTGTATTTTGTTTTCATGAAACTACCCGTGCGCCAGCACTCAGGCCTCTGGCTGTTCCTGGGCACGTAAATAAACATGATTGATTGATTGATTGATTGATTATTATTATTATTATTATTATTATTATGTGGCCTTTACGACGGGCAGAGCAACATAGACATCTTCTTTTTTTATTTTTTACCTGTACCCAGGCTCCGCCTGTGCTTTATTTCTGTCATTTTCATTACTTCAATTTGTGTGTGTCTTGTCGCTTGTTTGTTTCTTGCTATATGTTTCTTGTATTTTGTTTTCATGTAACTACCCGTGCGCCAGCACTCAGGCCTGTGGCTGTTCCTGGGCACGTAAATAAACATGATTGATTGATTGGTTGATTGATTATTATTATTATTATTAGACGTATAAAGTCCATCGATGGCTGTGTTGCCCTGCAGCAAGATATATTTCCTTTGCTAAATGGTGCTCAGATAACAGATTAATTCTTAATCCTGCGAAAACAAAGGTCATGTCTTATACCCGAAAAACGAACCCCCTTTTCTTTCGCTACAGTATTGATGATGGTTTTCTGTCTAGAGTCCACGAGATCAAAGACCTCGGATTGCTCTTCGACTGCGCTTTAACTTTCTCGCCTCATGTCACTCAACTGACTCGGCGGGCACTCTGCTCGCTTGGTGCTGTATGCAGGTTTTCACGAGACTTCCAGTACCCTATCGAAAAAAACCTTATGATTTTTATATGGGTCCCATAAAATTCATACGGGCCGGTAAGAATTCATACAGGGACCTATATGAATTCTTACGGGCCCATATGATACGGACCCATAAGGAGTCTAACCACATATGAATTGTTATGGGCCCATATTAGATCCCCATATGGCATCTTACGGGCACATATGATAAGGACCCATAAGAAGTCTATATATCCTCATTTGTTCCTAAAACGTTTTATGGCATTTTGTGTTCCTCAACTTGAATATGCCTCTGTCATTTGGAATTGAACCTGCATATCTAATTTTCAACATGTAGAGCGTGTACAGATCAAATTTTTATCAATATTTATGCATCGTTTCCCCTCTGAGCCTCTCCTGATAACTGCCTCTTTAAGTTACCGGCGAACCCGATCAGACCTTCTTTTCGTATACAAACTGCTTCATGGTACAATTTCATGCCCGGACCTGCTTTCAGCAATCGGTTTTCGTGTTACGAAAAAAGCAACAAGGCTTAACCACGCTTTCCACACAGCTGCACAACTTAGCAGATGTTCTCCTCTTGACAGACTGCAACGCCTATATAACACTCACTCCTGGGGATTCGATATTTTTCGCCATCCCCTTAAGGTGTTTTTGGCAGGGCAGTTGGCCATGGCACGCTAACTTCATTTCGACAGTGTTTGTGTTCTTCAGTTATTTTCCTCATGTGTGCGTTGTTTTCACACAGTTTGTTCTTATTTCTTCGTGTATGATTTTGGTGCTCCGGGCGTAATTGTTGTATGTACTATGACACTCTTCTGTAGTAAACTCTTCGTACATATTTTTAAGGGGCCCAGGCAGGTCACAGTAACAAATGTCTCTATAACTTATCACTTTCTCTGAATAGTTACTAATATTTCCTGTACTTTGTTTCATACATTTTTGTGTAATTGATGCTTCATCCTATTGCTATGGTTCTTGTACGATTCCTTTTTGCAATGTACCTTAATTTACAGTCTGTGTTAGTCGTGTAATGTAGGTTGGATACCTCTTTTAATTTTATTGTCTGTAGTATTTCGAGTTTTTTATTGTTTTTCACTCACCCCTTTTTTACTGGCTGTTTATGCGACAGCCGCTGGTGTATTTCAAAGCGGCCTTTTTTTTTCCCTATCAGTGCGCCAGCACGAAGGCTTCGGCTGTTCCTGGGCACTTTAATAAAGTTTGATTGATTGATTGATTGATTGATTGATTGATTGATTGATTGATTGATTGATTGATTGATTGATTGATTGATTGATCGATGGATCGATGTGTCGCAGGAGTACGAGAGCATCGTCAACGAAGAGGGTTCAGGCCCCCGGCTGAAAATGGCGGCCAGGCTGAGGCTGCTGGAGCGCAAGATATTGACGGCTGCTCTGGAAACGCTGCAGGGGAGACTGGCCACCGAATCGACCCAGTAGAGCTTTTGGGGGGATGTTGCCACGCTGTCTTTTTTACAACCAAACAATATATCTACGAAACCTGTGTTCTATTCTGTTTGCTTGCGTGAGCCTTAGGCTGTATTGAATGCGCTAGGCCTGCCGTTTACAAGCGCCGGTGCTTTTATTACTATAAAAACCATCAATCAATCTTGCAAAATCAGCCTGGCTGAGTTCACTCTGTGGAGGTCGCGGGTTCGATTCCCCGGCCGCAGCAGCCGCTTTTCTGATGGAGGCGAAAAGCAAAAACTCCCGTGTGTAGGAGATTTCGGCGGACGTTAAAAATCCCCAGGTGGTCAAAATTAATCCGAAGCCCTCCACTACGGCGCGCCTCATCGCCTGCGTTGCGTCTGCGCGTTAAACCTACAATCAATCAGTCAAGTTCACTCTGTGGGAGGGAAAATAGCAAAACAAATATTGAAATGTACGCATGCAGGTGATCAGCCGTATGTTGACTGCAACAGTGTGATTTACAATGTTGATAGTAGCTATTTGCTGGGGACCTCAGTTGCGTCTCATTTCACACGGACCGACACAATAAGTTTGCTTTCGGGTCTCATGTCTGTGGCTAGGATCACTCGTTTGTATTTTTAATTTTACAGTGACTAAGTGCTACGTTCTGGAAAAGCAGCACGTCCCCAGTAAAGGCGACTCTTCTGGGCGATATTACGCCGTTTGTTGGAAAAAATGGTCTTCGTGGGCGCACGAATTAAAGCAACCATTATTTGTGTTTTGTAATTTAGAATGTCAATAAAAGTGTCATCATTACTGGGGTGTCTTCGTCACCGTAAGGGCGCCTACATGTCCTCGCCCACTGCAGGGCAAAGGCCTCTCCCATTAATCTCTAATTATCCTGGTCCTGTGCTAACTGCGACCAATTTATCCCCGCAAACTTCTTGATCTCATCTGCCCATCTAAATTTCTGCCGCCCCCTGGAACGATTGCCTTCTCTACGGATCCACTCTGTTACCCTCAATGACCAACGGTTATCTTGCCTTCGCATTACATGCCCTGCCCACGTCCATTTCTTCTTCTTAATTTCTACTAATACGTCCTTAACACGCGTTTGTTCCCTGACCCACTCCGCTCTCTTCTTGTCCCTTAATGTTACAACTATCACCTTCCGTTCCATTGCTCGCTGAGTCGTCCTCAATTTAAGTTGAACCCTCTTAGTGAGCCTCCAAGTTTTTGCCCTGTAGGTGAGTACCAGTAAGATGCAGCTGTCATATACACTTTCTTCTTCAGGGACAATGGTAGGCTGCCGTTCAATATCTGAGAATGCCTGCCGAATGCACTCCACCCAATTCTTATCCTTCTGATTATCTCTGCCTCATGGTTGGAATCCGCCCTGCTTTCGCCCTGCTGAAATTTTATTGATAAAGTTCGCGCGAACACTGCACCGACCCCCGCCTGACACAAAAATGGCGTCATACTACTGGTGACACTCCATCCTACTGCCCATATTTTAACATCGTAAGGCTAGCAAATCTTGCACACCTTAAGTGGCACTGGTCTGCTTACGAATCCTTCCGCCCAGTCCTGCTGAACGCCTTACCCAATCCAAACGAGATACCTCACCTGACCACCTCTATTTTTTTACGCCCTTGGGATCTTTGTTCTCGAACGTGGCCTCGCCGAGGTATAGTCTAGCCGAGGTCTGCTACTCTCACTTGCGCATCCAGGAGCGGATTCTTTTCACCGGGATCTGAAAGTGGACATCGCCCCCAGCGTCCTTTTGCTCTCGTCCCCAATCTCCCCCTTCATGCCTTTGGGCCCTCATTGTCTGAATGACAATACTTCCACTCCCATTAATCTTCAAGCGTCAACAACGATGGTGCGGGAGAAGCGGAATTCATTGGTATCGGACAATTGCTACCTATGATCCCAACCAGAGACTATTGACGGCTGTTTGTGCTGAGCCGGGATTTTCTTTTAAAGACGATAGCCTTTCCTTGGGTACCTAAACGCAAAACTTTTGGTCCGCCCGCCACACGATTCAGCCGCCGGGCGAAAAGTCGAAGGTTCGTTCGAACAAGCAGTGTATATAGGCAAAACCGTTCCAACCTGCTAGTACTGTGCAAACTAGATATCAACATGGTTCAGCGAAGAGATAGCGTTAGTCATTAGGTGGCAGTAGTAGTTTTCTGATTGATTGATTGTAGGGTTTAATGCACCGACGCAACGCAGGCGATGAAGCGCGCCGTAGTGGAGGGCTCCGGATTAATTTTGACCACCAGGGGATCTTTATCGTGCGCCGAAATCTCGTACACACGGGCGTTTTTGCTTTTCGCCTCCATCAGAAAAGCGGCCGCCGCGGCCGGGAATCGAACCCGCGACCTCGTGCTCAGCAGCGCAACGCCTTAGCCACTGAGCCACCGCGGCGGGTCAGTAGTAGTTTTCTTTTAAATAAACATGGGAGTGGTTTTCATAAAAACGGGGTAAACGGTGCTGAAGAAAGACGAGCGGAAGCTAAATTAAAGATGTCTCCTTAACCTGCTCTAGGAGCAGTGGAGAGAGAAGTACCCAACAGATGGCGGGCGGACCGTGCGAACGCGGAAATGTTAGCTCGGATTGAAGAAACTTCCCTTCCTTCTATTATTTTATTATAGGGGTGGGGCGAAGGAGAGAGTGAGGACGATAGTCGAGTGCGTTAGAAGGCAAAGGCGGCAGAAGACAACCCTCCTTCGACCATATTTGCGACGAAGCAAGCAGATACGCGGCCAATTTTTAGATGCGGTGCGTCTCTTGCTCTCAGGCATGTCCCTCCTGCGGCTTCGTCGGCGGCGGCGCCGTCCGTCCGCAGCCCTCCTCCGTTCGCCTCTCACACAGCTGTGTGCAACACTCTTACCCCGGCGCATTAGCATAACGACAGCTGGCGCGCTTGGTTGGCGCGCGCTTAGCTGCGTTAACAGCTGCTCCGGTGCGCATGTGCGCGCATGCGCCACTCTGCTCCGCGGTCTCCTCTCCTAGCGCTGTGAATATAAAGCGGTATCGCGCTGGGTGGTGGCGGCTAAAACACGTGTACTCTCATTTCGCGTATGCATGTGCATGAAAATGTAAAATTGCCTCCATCGTCCCGTGTATGAGAACATCCGTATGTGATGGAACTTGGAAGGCATCCTACGCGTTCACAATACGTTTCATGCGATGTAGAGAATCAACCCGATGGAAACGCCAATTGAACCCCCAGATGCGCCGCATCACACCAGGGTTCCCTCGCGGGGAGATGGAGGCAATTTTTTTTCTGAGTTGTCTTCTAATGGGCTGTTAGCCTTTTCGCAATGTTAAGCGGGTTCCTTGCAACGTTTTTGTTCCAGGGAGATTTGTAAAGCTTGTAGAAGTGCCGCATGACCGACTGACATGCGGAACCTCCTGCCTTACCGGCTTTGCCGATTTCCTATTGGGTCGTTTCACGGGCACACGTCTTTAGGATAAGTGCAGTTATTCGTGCAGCAAGAATAGTTATAATAGAATACTTGAGCCACTTGAAATTTACAGGTATAAGAAATACGTAAGCAGTCGCACTCGGAACGTTTCTCGTAAGTTCTAAAAGGAATGTGGATAACTAGAAAGTAATGTTAAACACACGCCGAGAGCCTCACGTTATCCGCAGGTAAAAAAAATACATAAAGAGGTGGACGAATGTAACTATATTGCGCCAAGTGGCCAGTGCTGATTTTAAGCATGAAAAGATACCGCGCAGAAATCAAATGGGCTGGAGCATTCAGCGAGCACTCGGATATAACTCCGGCTCTGGCGGGCTTTTCCCCAATATTTCAACCCGGCCGTTTCTTTGCAGAGCCGACCTCGGGACCACCCCACCTCAAAAACGTGGACAGCGGCCCCCCTCCCCCTCCACCATAAATTCCCCCATTTCTGTCCCAAGGTTTATAACCTGTACAATGCAGAAAAAAAAGAACTAGCTCCCTCTATCTCTGAAACCAACGGTATTCTACCAGAACCAATGCGTACTGCCACTTATGCCTTACGGGACAGAAACTTGCCACCTTATTAAGCGCCTTAAAGGGAATCTACTTCATTTCAGCGAGGAGTGTGAAGAAACATGAAAGGACGCTTAGAAAAAGGAAATGAGCGTCTTTAATAACAGGGAAAACTTCGGCCGATGGTATCCTAGCTGTAAACAAGAGTGGGCTTGCGCAGGTCACTTAATGTGGAGAAGTGCAACTGGTTGACCACCAGGGCAGTAACAGAGTGGCCACCCGAATACAAAACTACGAGCACAGCAGGACCGTAACTCGATGAAGGACGAAATAAGAAAATTGTGGCGAGTGTTGGATATATGGAATCGCTAGACACGAATGGCTGGAGCTCGGAAAAGTAAACCAAATCTCAGTTCCACACAGAGTTATTTCTGCTGAAACAGTGGACCTGTGGCTCTCACGTGTCAGCTCGAACGTCAACGGGCGCTCGCCAGAGAACGGCAGTGCCGTCGCCGCGCAAACCCTACGGTTCGCGCAAATGCATCGGCAGTTAAACGTCAGCGGCGATACCCTACCACCGTTCTAGAGATCTCCGCTAGCGGGAGGGAGAGGAACCCGCCCCTGCGAGACCACTGCGCCATCTATCGGTAGGTCTGGGAACCAGTTTCTGCGAGGGCGCCGGAGGATCCGGGAACCTGCTCCTACCCCTGCGTGACGCACGACATTCAACAGACGGACGAAAAGGCTCGACCCGCAACAGCTTCGCTGCTAATAAAAGCACCCTTCTTTCTGCAGTCCGCACTAACGGGATGATGATGATGATAGGGCCTGTGCGTGATATCTGTATGGGCGTCATGTTTGTATTCCATCCGCACAGTGTGTCTGTTACGACCTCTAGTTTACTACACGGCGCAATAACCAGCGAAGTTGACAGTCCAGGGGACACACACACGACTATCACAAACTAGGAAGTACAAACTTTATACTATGTGATATGGGATTTTGAAAGGGCGAAAGGACAACGGAATAGTTACGTTGACCGCGCCTCGCTCATCATTCTATGCCAGTGTCGACACACTTTTTTTTGCAGAGAGGGCGTGCTAAAGGATTTCTATGCCCCGGAGAAATATGTGAAAGGCTTAATTTTTCTTTTTCGATCGTTCGCCGTCGCCACATGCACGTTGCCAAACCGTGACATCCCCCTCTCTCCATTGCACCGCAGTTTGTACTGTCTGCTGTGATTGTTAGCAAGCTTTTCCGGTTTCCTCATAATCTTTCACCCGGACATCAGCCTGTCCGGCCCACGTACGTTTCGCCACTCACTACGAGAGCACTGCACAGAACTTGAATCTTCGGTTCCCTTCCCCTTTCACTCAAACATTAGCCTGTTTGGCCAACATACCTTTTGCCACGCACTTCCAGAGCACTGCATGCAACTCGGTTCTTCGGTGACGAAGCGACGCCAGTTCCACGCGCCGCCAGGTCTTCCAATATATTTTCACGTCCGAGGTTGGTTCCCCTTTCCGCGCGAGCATACGGCCGTCCCAAAACGATATAAAACGAGGCTGCGTGCGTACACAGCGACATAAATCATCGTTTTCAGCGGCCGCCATTTTTACTCGCGAAGGCCGCCAGCGGACAGGTGCTGTTGTGGTAGGCCCATGTTTCGTGCCTGACATTCTGTCCCGACTTCCGTTTGACGTCGGGGTATAAACTCGCCACGTGCGGTCCTAGAACGGGCACTCAGCGCCAACATTTTCCGCACGAGTAGCAGCGACGTCGTGGTGGAAGTGGTTTTACTGCCTGACACATCGGGGGCTCGTCACTCTTGCGGTTCGTGCAACTGAGAGAAAGGGAAGATTGGGAACGTGCCGATGTATCAACAGCAACGGTTATCGAGTACTATGCCGGCGGCGCCTGGAACAGGAAGGTATTTGTAATAAGCTCTGTACCTCTGCCAGCCAATTAAGGGTTCTGTCGCGACCTTCATCGTCGAGAGAAAACTCCCGCGTACAAATAAAAGAAATTACTGCCACCCGCAGGAATCGAACCTGGAACGAAAAGAAGGACGGAGCGAAAGCCCGGTGTCTTAGCAATTGAGCTACGAGCGCTTTTTGTTTTATTATTTATTGATTACCTTTTTTGTTACAACGGAACACGCGTTAACGCCGGATTAAAAACCGCCGCCCATGCTTTGGTTGGCTGAAAGATTAAAATAAACATCAAATGTTGACAGCTCTTCCAATACACATAACCATTCCAGTTCAGGTTCCAGCAAACGATACACTTCAAGTAGGCTGGTTACACTTTGTGAGAAATACTTGCTCACCGTCATAGCATTCACATCACAGTGGCGTACGGCCATACGGGAGCGCCAAATTGCGTGCAACCCTAGGATTATTATCATGTCGTACGGCACTTCATCCTTTTCCACTGCCAAGAAACGTATCCCATGCGGCGTTACAGGAAGACCTTTCTTTATCGTTCTCTGTAGAACACCCCAGAAAAAGATGGCGTCCCAGCACTCTATAAAAACGTGTTCAATGCTTTCGGGTTTTTTGCACAAAGTGCACGTTGAGGACCAGACAAGGAAAAGCCTTTTTTCCTCCATCCATGTGCCAACGGGAAGTGTGCCGGTGTGCAGTTTAAAGAAAAATGTTTTTACCGAGGCGGGGACTACCATTTTTTTCACCCGCGACAAAACATCTTGGCCACCGCCTGCCCCATACAATGAACGATACAGAGGTACTGGAAAGAGCATTTCATTCAAGTTTTTCGTTAATGTTTTCCTCGATACATTTGCCAAATACTCCATGGTAAATCTAACTGACAGAAATATAAAAGATTGCACCACTTCTTTCCAGAAACCCTTAACGACATATGTTTCGTTGCTTGTTAACACATTAAAGCCTGGAATTACATTTGATAGTGTAGTTTGTACGTAAGTCGTCAGGAATGGATGTTCTACGTCCCGCAATAGCAAAAAACGGCTCACAATCTGCCTTACAAAAACATGGGCCAATCCAACACCGCCTTGCCTTACAGGCCGAAAATGAGCTACGAGCGCACGCGAGACGGCGAAGACAGACTGTGTACAAACCGAGCACAGCTGCGGGTTTACCCCTGCGTTTACCCTGAATGCCACGTGATAGAGCCACGCAACCTTTCGCGCCGCTGTGCGCTCCGCCAACGGCACATTTAGCGGCCGTGTGTGCGTGCCTTGCGTATGCGCTAGGAGTTATTGAAGAATTAAAGGAAGCTCACACCAACGCACGGCATCTCACTGCTCCTCCGTCTCTGCCGCCGATATCGTCGCCTCCGTCGGCTGCGGCAGAGACAGCGGAAAGGTGAGATCGTCTAACACCGGTTTTGAGCCTCTTTAAATTTTATTAAAAAAAAAAGGGTTTCTACTCATGTGCTTCACTAATACAACTCTACCAACCACAGTTCATGAATCGAGCATTGATTGAACCTTAGCAAAGAATATATCTTTGAAGTAATGAAACGGGGTGATAACGTGTCATCTAACCAACGAAAAAACTAATGTATCTATGTTTTATACTCTTCGTTTAATACTAGCGCTGATTTGAGGGCAGGCACAAAATAGTTTTTCTTTCTGGTGCAGCTGGTAGCTGTCCTAGGCCTTATCCCCGCGCTTTTCGTCCACCAGCATTCTAATCTTGTTTTAGTCGCCTCGACAGCCTTGTAGTTAACTCCCTCTATGCTACACTTAAATCCTAGGGCTTCTAGAAGCCGAATATTTCCCTCTTGAATATTTGCATGAATTCACTCACATCCTTAAACCATGTGCCGCGTAGTTTGCTTCTTTTCCGCAAACCCCGCATACCCCATCATTTTCGGTGTACTTCCCCACAAAGCTCTTAGTTCTCAAGCGACCTGCTCTAGCCTTAAAAACAAAACACTGCCCTTGGAATTTTCGTAGAAATTTTCCTTTCTGTTGTCCAATTTCTCTGCCCTGTACATCTCTAATGACGTTTCAGCTTCCATTTTTTTCTCTTCATTTATTCTTTTACTCTACCATCTTTTGCCCCATCTTTCACCTCCATCCCTTCCTGGGAGCCCTGGCTGTGTCCCCGCTGACGGGAACAAATAGACTGCCCAGGAAGCTCTCTACAAACACGTACACCGGATCCGCACGATCATTCTTCAGCACTACGTGGACCTGGTGAATTGAGGACTGCGATTAGGACCTGTACCGAGGTCCTGGGGACAATAAAGTTTGCTCTCTCTCTCTCTCTCTCTCTCTCTCTCTCTCTCTCTCTCTCTCTCTCTCTCTCTCTCTCTGGATGGCTGTCAAGTTTTTTGATGACGAATCAGGTCCTCCAACTCACAAGAGGTCCAGAACCTGGGGGGGGGGGGGCTTCGTGAGTACTGATGAGAGCAATAAAATCTAGTAAGATCAGTTGACTTATAGACCAACCTGTGTGATGCCTACAAGGTCATAGCTGGAGGAAGGAATTAAAGTTTCCGATGGTTGACACTCACTTGAGGTATTCTGAACAACGTGGGACTTTAAATAAACGCTATATAGGGCACAGTCATAACTCTAAGTGATATGAAGCATCTACGCATGAGACTGATCATTGCTTTTCTTGCAATTCATTTTCACAGAGGAATCAAACTGAATATTTCGGTCAAGCACTTCCCGCTATCTTTCGTTGGGGAATATGTTGAACACGACTGTCAGAGCGCCTTTCGGAAATTCTTGTTTTTTGAAGAGAAAACTGAACAATAGTTCCTTACTCCCCCCCCCCCCCCCTCCCAGAATTAAAATATAGGAAGCAGTAAAAAGCATGATATACGCGTAGCTTGCCTTTGTTTCAAATTAAACCCATACGAAACCTTAGTAAGGAAAGTTGAAGTATGCACAGCTTTATGTGGAACAGTTAGCACGTACAATCAAATGTACAGGCATAAGCTTTAAAATTCATTCTCTATGTTTACTCACGTCCGTACAGGGTATTTTCCGTATTTGTAGTAACCTAAGTAGACTCCAGAAGCGGTGACCTAAATTCGAATAAAACTTATGAGAAGCTACATTATGTGTATTTTCTCGTTAAATTCTACTTAAAGGAAGCTTTTAAATGCTCCTCAAGCACGCATATTACTAAACCCATAAGGCACCCGATCAGCCACGTCAAGCCGGCATTATTCGGTTTGTTTGTATTTAGTTTTAGAATAAATTTTGAGAAAACTGCGAAAATAGACACCGTCATTAGTTTTGGAATATAAATTAGTTTTGGAATATACATTGTTCTTTGAACTGTTCAGCATTGCAATTATTTCGCGCTCAATTTACTTCATTTGTTCGCATACGCAAACTGACACAAACATCAGCTTGCTGTCCTCACACTATGCAACAATGTATAGACTTTTCACGTGACACACCCACGATCTCAAACACAGACGCTACCTCCTTTTTTATTTCTTTCCACTTCCTTTATTTCGTTCTTTCATTTCTCTCTTCTGCCTTTTTGTGACTTTATTCCATCCTCCCAATCGCGCCGCAGAGTAGCATGTCGGCGACAACATGCCAGCAGATCTCTCTGCTTTCCTCATGATGATGATGATGATTCCTATTGGTTTCCCCTTTGTATCGGGGTGATGACATGTCATCTTACCAAAAAGGACTAATATACCGATGTTTGACACCTTTGGTTCAATACTAGCGCTGCTTAGGGCAGGCACAAAAAGCTTATTAGGCACAAAATACTTTTTTTTTTCTGTTACAGGTGGTAACTGTCGTAGGCAATATTCCCCTCTCTGCTTTTCGTCCACCAGCATTCTAATCTTCTTTTCGTCCCCTCGACAGCCTTGAAGTTAACTTCAAAGAGCTCTCTCTCTCTCTCTCTCTCTCTCTCTCTCTCTCTCTCTCTCTCTCTCTCTCTCTCTCTCTCTCTCTCTCTCTCTCTCTCTCTCTCTCTCTCTCTCTCTCAGCTTACTAAGCCCTACCAAACAGCCAGCCGCGTAGCCTGATACGACACGCCTCCATTCGGTTTAGGTCAGCGTGGTCGAAAGATTTATGAATAGTAGACGCAAACACCTGGTCCTATTTCAAGCGTACATGCAGGTTTTCCGCGTGCCCAGGCTCCGCTACAGGGAGGGAGGTGCAGTGCATCCAGAATTGATGACGGACGTAGGATTTTATTTCGGGAAGGGGGTAGACCCGGGACAAGGATGATTGAGGATATGAAAGGTGGATAAAGCGTAAAAAGAACAGAGCAGGCCAAAGGTTTAAGACATAAATCGAAATTTAATATTAAGAAAACTGTGTGTAGTGTGTATACTCCGCATGACGTTTACATTCCTTGGTTCCCATTTTTTCAATGGAATTCCTTAATGACCTATGGCTGTGGTGAAAGCAGACAGCCACGCCTTTGAAGCTTGCTTCAACGCTTGTGACACAAAAAGAAAATCACTTCCGCTTCTCCGAAAGTAGATAACCTCCTCCGTTCCGCTTCTCCATTCCGCCTCTCCACTCCATTCCGCTTCTCCGAAAGTAGATAACCTGGGACGTTTCATAGCACAAGTCCTAGAGATGAAACAAACCAGGGCTTCCCGCATTATACTAGGCCCCCTACAGCACAGGCGCGCGATCATCAGTGCCTGAAGCTTGCTAATATACACATTCACTCACTCACTCACTCACTCACTCACTCACTCACTCACTCACTCACTCACTCACTCACTCACTCACTCACTCACTCACTCACTCACTCACTCACTCACTCGGGAACGTTGACGACGGTCATCCCTAGGAAAGAGTCATCTGTATACACACATAGTTTCAGTTGGAGTCTGCTGATTTGGAATTTATGCGTATCAATGATGACTCATCATCATCACTATCATCAGCCTGTCTACGCCCTCTTCAGGGCAAAGGCCTTTCCCGTTGATCTCCAATTATACCGGTCCTGTGCTAACTGCGATCAATTTATCACCTCGCACCTCTTGGTTTTGAAGGTACGTTCCGCTTGCTGTGAACACAGAGACGGGCACGGGAAAAAAAAACGTAGACTTTCACGCCGTCTTCTCGTGAAAGTCTATGTTTTTTCCCGTGCCCGTCTCTGTGTTCACAGCAAGCGGAACGTACCTTCAAAACCATGTTACACCAACTAGCCTGACATTAAGCTTTACAGGCCTTTGATGCCCAAAAATTTATTATTTTGCCTGAGCGTGCGAGTTCTTTATGATCTACTAAAATGACTTCCGACATCATAAATATTAAGTAAGAAAAAAATTTGGTTCTTGAGGACGCACACTAGGACACACTGGGCACTGGGAAACACTGGGCGCTGCAGCTGCACCTATATCACTTGAACAAAAAAGCTAACTTCCTGAGCATGATTTATGGTTGAAGTGAAGAGAATAACGTAAAGTTTGTGTTGCTATCATTTGTAATAACAACGTAATTGCACAATTTCGCTTACCTGCCGCTAGCCCATCGAGCGACCTGGGCTCGATGCCAGTTGACACGCGTAAAAAATATTTTTTTAGCACACGGAAGAACGTGCTGCAATTTTTGAAGATCCAGGAACCTTTGTCTGTCAATAGGTGGTGTTAAATGTTGAAAAACTCCATAAAGTGCGAGAGAAAAAAAAATATTGTTTGAGTAGTTGCTCCTGAACAACACTGGGCATCAAAGGGTTAAAAGGCGGACACCGCTCAGTCGCACGTGGTTCAGAATATGAGTGGGACCTCTAATTTATACCGCTAGTCACTTGGATATGCATTTATAGCGGATTAGTCATCATTAATTGGCGCAGTCATGGGAGGCGTAGATAGGTGGGCAGATGAGATGAAGAGGTGCGAGGTGATAAATTCTCGTGAAAGTCTACGTTTTTTCCCGTGCCCGTCTCTGTGTTCACAGCAAGCGCAACGTGCCTTCAAAACCAGGTTAATAGCCCACACACTGGGACGTTCATTTATCAACGCTGAGCGCTCGGTCGCCTTATCGGCCGCACACTACGCTACGAACTACGTCATACATTCACAGGAACACACAGTTCCTACGCGAGTGGTGACATGCGTTTCCTTTGGCGATTCGAGTTTGCTTCTGTTGGCTCTTTCACTTTCGAGGAGGGTTTTCACTGTCACGCGAGTGGCGTCGATATTTGTTTGTTTCGGCAATAAGGTTGGTCTTTCTAAGGTGCATTTCTCACATAGCGTTTTTCGGTGCGCGCGAGTGCCACAACATTCCGGATCCTCGCCATACAAGCTTCGCTGAAAAATAATCATGGGTAGTCGATAACTTTTAATAGGCAGAGTTTGTGCCGGTGTCGATCCCCGCTCAGCTGAAAGAAATGCGGGGAAAGGGATGGCGCCAAACCCGGCCGTCCTGTTCCCTTCGCAGTCCGCCGAACCCGTCCGCCGAACTTTCTGACGTGTATCCGTGTTCAGAGCATTCACATTTCCTTATCAAAAGTTCGAAGTACCGATTGGCCTCCTTAACGCTTTTAACTGCAAAACGTGTGCTGGAAGTGCGCCTTTTCTGGACCTTAACGGCTCGACAAGTGAGATCTGCTTAATGTAGCCCGAGACCTACCTTAATTGTTCTCTTAACCTATTAATATGGCGGTCTGCAGTGATGGCCTGGAAAGCTTTGTATGGTTTGTGAGTCTTGCTCAAGAAATCGACAATGCTGAAAAGCTCGAAGCGTTCTTTGCTCGCGAAAACGCTCAGTGCGAACGCCAGCCTTACGGATGTGGCGGTGCATGAACACGCCCGCTTCTGCCCACACATCGCAGGACTCAGGACGGAAAGAAAGAAGGAAGGAAAGAAAGAAAGAAAGAAAGCATGGCGCGGGCCTCGCTCCATATCCAACGTAGCTCATCATCATCATCACCACCAGCCTATCTACGCCCACTGCTGGGCAAAGGCCTCTCCCAATAATCTCCACTTATACCGGTCTTGGGCGAACTGCGACCACTTTAGAACCGCAAACTTCTTGATCTCATCAGCCCGCCTAACTTTCTGCCGCCCCCTGCCACCCTTGTCTTCTCTAGGGATCCACTCTGTAACCCTTAATGACCAACGGTTATCTTGTCTTCGCATGACATGCCCGGCCCACACCCATTTCTTGTTCTGAACTTCTACTAATATGTCCTTAACAAGCATTTGTTCCCTGACCCACTCCGCTCTCTTCTTGTCCCTTAATGTTACACCTATCCCCTTCCGTTCCATTGCTCGCTGAATCGTCGTCAATTCAAGTTGAACCCTCTTAGTGAGCCTGCAAGTTTCTGCCCCATAGGTGAGTACCGGTAAGATGCAGCTGTCATACACTTTCTTCTTCAGGGACAATAATAGGCTGTGATTCATTATCTGAGAATGGCTGCCGAATGCACTCCACCCCATTTTTATCCTTCTGATTATCTCTGCCTTATGGTTGGGATCCGGGGTCACAACTTTGCCTAAGTAGATATATTCGCTTACCACTTCTACTGCCCCGCCACCTATCTCAATCCGCTGTAATGTCTCGAGGTAACTAAAGTAATTATGAATAACCACCGTAGCTAGCTGCAGTTAAAGCTCGTAGGCGCTCACTTGAATGAAACTCTCGGACATCACAATGTTTCAAATGCCGGAAAATGAGAAGCATGGGGAAAATCGCGTTATCATATGAGTTTCATCCGCGCTGCTACTGAAAGCGGACATAAAGCATCGGCCCCGTTGGCAAGCCAGTGATGCCCTATTCGGACAGGCCACGGAGGTCTGGTTGATATCAGTGCTTTGAAACCGCTGTACGTGTTGACGAAAGCGCCAGGCTCCGCCAGCGCGGCACACGCTGCATGTTGTGTCGTGCTAGTCTTGCTCGCGAGCGCATAACACGTCCTGGCACGCTACAGACGTGGCAGAAGTACATTCCCTCCACCTTGTGCCCTATTCTTCAGTAAAGGAGCCACCGTTCCCAGAAGGCTACAAACGCTTACTGCCTAGCACCCTCTTTCGTAATATACATACCCTAGTCAATGTTCGTTCCTGCGCAATGTCGGTCCCATGCCTGTCGCCCTACAACGCGTGAGTATGTCCACAAATCCCAGACCTATCCCTTTCCCCTTCCTATCATAAACAGGGGATGGTTCGCCTGGCCTACCTAGGCCTCGGATTCAGGAAGAATTGGGGAAGTGGGCCTAGACGGCAAGCCGCATCCTGGGTATCCCGGACAAGGAATGCCTTCCATCCGGCGAGCGCCCTACGACTACCACCTACGCTCATCAATAAATATTTTCTCGCTCCATCTTGCAAGAAGATTCTCTGTTTGGAAATGAGCCCGGCTGCTCCGGTCGCCTAACTGCAAGCTGTACGGGCGGTCTCGGGTTCTTTATCACTAGCCCATTGGGTGCCTATTTCGGCGACTCTCGGCAAGGTGCAACGTAGGCAAAAGCGGTGCATAGCGAGGCTGCAGATCCTTTGCAGTTTAACCCCAACGCCTGCGCAAGCATTGTTAAAAAAAAATTGCCCCCACCTCCCCGAAGGGAATCGTGAGGAAGTGCGAATGCATTTCTTGCGCCGAGAGTACACGGCGTAGTAATTCTGCCATCGCCTTGAGAGGCGCAGTACTGGCGAGGGGGAGCTGTCAGGCGAGGGGAGAGGCGCGCGCCGAGGGTGAGTGCAAACCTAACGGGGGGCGAGGCGCGCCAGCTGCAGAGCATGTGACGTCACGGCGCGAGGAGAGGGGGAGCAGACGCAAAGGCGCCAGCGCGCGGTCACGTGGGAGTGTGACGTCATGGCGCGAGGAGCGGTGCGGGAGCCGGCGCGGGCGCGCGCAGCCACGGCGCGGGAGGCGGAGCGCGCGTGGGTCACGTGGGGTGTGACGTCGCTGCGCCGTTGTTACGGACGCTCCTCTCCGCTCCTCGCGCCGTTGCTAGGGGAGAGGAGGAGGAGCAATGCGGACGGCGGAAGGTTCGGGGTCGCTTATAAAGTGCATCGCACTTAAAATTAAGCGCGAACTAGAAAACACGCACAAGAAACAAGGATGACACCGGCGCTTACTGACAACTGAAAGGTTTATTTTCAAAGAAGACACATATACACACCCTCAGAGCCACCAAAACAGACACGTGTCACCGCTGCACATGTGCATACACGGGTAAGACGAAAAACTGCTGATCCCGGTACCTACCCTCTTTCCATAAGAGCTGTTGCTTCCTTCTCAGAAATACCGAGACGGAGTTGGCTAACACAGCCAACCCTTTCTCAGTATTTGTGACAAGGAAGTAACAGTTGCGCATGTGCAGCAATGACACGTGTAGGTTTTGGTGGCTCTGAGGGTGTGTACATGTGTCTTCTGTGAAAATATACCTTTGAGTTTTTAGTAACCACCGGTGTCATCCTTATTTCTTGTGCGTGTTTTATAGTTCGCGCTAAATGTTTCAACAATGTATGTGCACCAACTAGCTCGACTCTGCATCTTACGTGCACAAGCCTACACAAAGCGTAGCTTTGCCTTCACTGATTGCTATGTGCTCGCGGGCCTTCACGGTGAGTGCCTGCAGTACTCACTCTAAATTGTTTAATAACAGTTCACTTCACACAATATTGACATGACTACTTCATATAACAGCATAGCATCACTTTGCGCGTGATCACGCTAGGCTCACAGTATGCCGACTGTTCTTATTACTGTAAAAGGGTGGAAAATTTTCTGTACCCAGTCGAAGAAGACAAGAAAATTTTCTGTAGTTTGTCATATGTTCGCGTGTAGTACTGCCGTCTTGCCGTATTCTTGCCATGTCGTGACTGTGATGTTCTGTCGTGTGTCGGATTCCTGTCCTGACTTTTATGTTCCGTCGTGCCGAATTCCTGCCTTGTAGTGACCATGAAGTTCAATAAGGAGTTGCACATGGCTTGAATGTTATTGTCCATAGTGAAGAGTAGCGTAAATGGCAGTTCTGTTGTGACTACAGCAATTTTTGTCGTTGAGAAAATGGACGTTGTGGTTACAACAGAAATGTGTGTCGTAAGAACAGATGGCTTTGTCGTAACAAAAATTTTTGTCGTTGAGAAAATTGACTTTGTAGTTACAACAGCAATGTGTGTCGTAACAACATACGGCTTTGTCGTAACAACAGGACTTCTGTCATTCAACAAGGTTTTTTGTCGTACGACAGAAATTTTTGTTAGGTTTTTGCGGTATTACTGTTGTGAATTTAGACTGGGTATTCAGCGATTTTCTTAGTTTAATGCAACAGCACTCCCAACAATGATTTGCATGTGCTGTCACGCGAGTTTTCCCCTGTGTAAACAAGTTATCGTCAAAAGCTCGCTTGTCGATGAATGCGGGCTTTTTCAAACAAACGCAGTACGCGTTTCTGGGCGTGTGTTCTAGAGAACCAGCCCATCCAAAGGATTCCGTGACAGTGGCGTGCAAATGTGGTGCCGCAGTGGGCGGCACCCAAACGCAAAACTGGAAGCAAAAGAAGGTAAACGTATTCATCTTGGTGTGTTCGGAATGTACGAGTAATGTATGAACTGGAATATTTAATATCGCTAGCACGCCTTAATGCGGATTTGGAATCTGGCAGCCACGTTTCTGTGTTTCTGTAATGCAGTGCACGTAATGCTCGAAAAGAACAACATTATCAAAGCATTTTGGCGCTTGTGTTCGTAGGCCTCGTGTGTTCGGGTAGTAAAAATAAATACTCAGGAACTATATATATCCGTGGACTTCAGCAATCGCTCTTCCCTCAGAATTCGGTCAGATTGGCGTGCCGGAATGAGCAGCCGCGTCAGCCATACTGACGAGTTATTTGCGAGGTCAACCCTTACCAAAAGGTCATGTATGGCGCATATATAAATTATATGTGGGATTATATAATTATGACTATCATTTGCCATTTATGGCGGCAAATAGGGCCATATAAAGGCGTGGTCAGCCCATATATGGCGTCAAATATGGCCATATATGGCCTCACGTAGAGCCATATATGGCGCCGAAACACTCTTTGCTGACATCAACGTGAAGAGAGACGTAGCTCGGGCGCTTGGCCTTGAACCGCGTGCAAACAGCACTCTCATATCAGCACTCACTCTCAATGGGAGTTCAACTCGGCTATCCCTAGTAGGCGCACAGTGTGTTACCACCGCGCGACCTCCAAACGTTCCCAACAGTGTAAGAATAGTTATACCCCTGTTATACGGGTACTTGCAACGGCCGCTTACGCAAAGGGCAATGTAATGCCGTAACTGCCATGACAACTGAACGGTGGTGGCTGCGCTCACACGGCGCCTGCCGTGTTCAGTTCCGTTTGGATAATTTATCATGTGACTCCTGAAATTTTACCTCCCGAAGTCCAACAAATCTTTTTTCTAATTATTTTCTGCGCTGCATGCTGCACAGCTGTGTTTTTTTACTTTTCCCAACAATTTTTTGGTGATAACTTTATTTTGCACAATTTTTTGTAACAGTACAGAGTACCTTATTTAACCGATACAATCCGATCCATGTCATTGCAAATGGCTCAGTTAGTTATGTTTTAGACGTGGTGAAGCGTCCCAATTCACGATCCATCGCTTCTAATAAGCGCGGCATCCCTGTCCTGCCGTAAGTTCATTAGCAAATGCGTCAGAGACGGTGTCCACACGAAGCGCTTTTGTGGCAGCGCGCTCTCCTTCAGCGGGGACGCGTTGTTGCTGGGCGGAGCCATCTTGCCTGTCTGCCGAAAGAAGGGAAACCGGTGAAACCGACACCTGCGACCTCCTTTGGCGCCAATCGCCGTTAAGTTTTCAACGGCACTCGCGATGCCGTGTAACTCCGTCTAACGGCCGTTAAAGCCAACTGCCGATTTCGTTAACGGCCGTTACGGTGCCCGTGTAATATGCAAGGCGACTTTCAATAGACAATTGAACGCACGCCTACCAGTGCGCCCTATGCATTTACAATGGGACACTCGAAATACAATTGGTTCAAAGGCCTTCGAAAATCCTTTGAAACGGCCGTATAGCACAGGTATAACAGGGACGGACCGGTACGTGCCGTGGGACAAGTTGAGCGGTGACGGCGCGTGAGTACAAGTGCACCCCAGCCGCGCAGAACTCTGATTCTGCGGAAGCTGGGGGGGTGAAACCAGTATGACTAAATATTTTGCGCCAACAAACGCAGAAACGAAAGCGAAGAATGCGACACTAATATTTTATAGCAGTAATGGAGTCGCTGATAAGTATTGCCAGTCTTTTGCCTTCCAAGCACGCCAGCATACTTAGGTGCTCCGAAGAGGTTCAAGATTATGCTCTGAAGCTAAGTATGGCTGTGACGGCCTTCGATCGGCGCGTTCCTTGATTTTCCTCTACTAATACTCTAGTTGTCTTCTGCTAATCTCCAGCGCAGATCAGTTGACGCTTCCCTCAACGACAAATCCCGGTGTTACAGAAAGGTCGACTTTCACCCATCGCGGGCTGAATAATTACTTTGGCATACCATTATTAATTTCTTGGTTGCTCCCGCACCTTTTTCCGAGCATACACTTGTGGCGAATATTTGCTGACATAGGTCGTTGTCCTCAAGCGGCCCGGTCGGGCCTCAAAAAGAGACTTAATTCCAATATCCTGGTGATGTAGGCGCCCTTTCCTTGCGGATGAGGGACATATGTAGGTCTGGAGCGTTGTCTGAGCTATGGTTCACTTCCCAATCTGTTTGCAGCACTGTGGATGCTGCGCTGCTCCCCGGTAGTCTGCCGAAGAGCGCATCCAACTTTGCCTGAAATTCTGCTAAGGCCGCCTGAAGAAAAGCGTCCCTTGGCGTTGGTGCCGTGGGAGGGAATTTCGTAGACCCAGCTGTGCATGTGGGACCACCTCGGCAGGCCTCTTAGCTTTAGCCCTATATTGTTTCCAGCCGCCGGTGAAACGAACTATAACGCGTACTACGTGTCTTACATATAGGGGTTGCTACCAACCATCAACCATCAACCCTGGCAGGGAGTCCAAGAACAGGGTCCGAGAACTAATACCAGAAGCAGGTATTAACCCATGGGTCGGCCGTGGCGGAAGAGAGAGAGAGTAAACTTTATTAAAGAAAAAGAGCCAAGTGGTCGGTTTCCTCAGTCCAGGACCCCGTTGGAGCGTCCAGCCGTCTCAGCCCGGTGAATCAGCCGAAGCTGTTCTTCGGCGGTCGAGCTGGCCAGTTCTCCTTCCCACTGCTCAACCGAGGGGTTATAAATCGCGGAAACTGAGGGGTTGAGCTGGCACTCCCACACCATGTGGTATAGAGTGCAGGGTGCTTTGCAGAATCGACACTGCGGGTGGTATTGCGTAGGCCAGATAAAGTGCAGCTTGGTAGGATGGGGAAAGGTGTTTGTTTGCCGGAGACGCCAGTAGCGCTCCTCTTTCTTGCTGAGCGAGGGGTGTGCAGGGGGAAGCGTTAGCCGGGCTAGCCTGTAGTATTGCGTCACCTCCTGGAATGATGTCAAGGGGATGGCCGTCTCTAGCCAACTCTCTCGCGGCGCTCGGCTGGTCAGACCTCGAGCAGTCTCGTGGGCAAAGACATTGGGCCGTGGCGGAAGGCCGCGTCCTACTGGAGCAGCTGCTTTCTCCCACCTGCCAGGAACGCCACAGCCGTTTCCGAGCACCGCAGCCATTCGTGAACGTGGTGGGACGCTCAAGGTAACCATGAACGACTCGGCAGGCAAGCGTCAGAAGACAGCTGGTTACTCCGCAGGCCTGGAATCTTACTCGTGCCGTTTTATCATACGCTACACGTGCAATTGGAAGTGCTGCCAGACTGGCTGCAGCAGTCTAAAGCTCGTCGGAGGCATACATACCACCCTAGGTGGGCTGCTGTCATGTAGAGGGCCCAGCATCGACAAAGGTCCGCTCACTCGACGAGTTCTTCATCAGGGTTCACTGTATCACCTTATTCCACTGACACAGCGATGTATTCGGCAGGGTCCACGATGTCACACACATTCTATTCGCTTGTCATACGTGGGGCTCAGATCGAGTCTGCGAGATACATCATGTGTGGACCACTAAGTTGTATATTGTATTCATTTTTCGATTAGAGGCAAGTGTGGGCGTTTGTGTCCGCTCCTGAATGCGCCAGAGAAGGATTTGTGGCATCTGCGAAAACCTTCGTCGGATTATACCAATTTACAGTGGAATTCCGGCCAACGAAAGCCGCCCTAACGGTATTTTTGCGAACAGATGTCTTTCGGGTTTTGGAAATCGGAACAAAGGTTCTTGCTTTCCGGATGAACAAAACACCCGAGTCGTTACTGAACGCTAAACAAGCACTCTCGATGTTCCGAACGCTGCAATCTTATTTCTGACTGGAGGAACGTTTAGAAAGTGCAGTGCAAAATGCGGAGGCAATGGGTTACTAAAATTAAAAAGCGGTTTCACGGTTCCAAACAGTCAAACATTCACTCTTTCATCCTCTCAAGCATTGGCAGAGGCATTAATTCCCGTGCCTGGGAATGTAATTCCAAAAAGATAGCAGATTCATGGCCGTTGAGCAATGTGGCTGCCGCAATGCAAGCGGTTTATTCGGCGAGAAACAAAATACTACATGAGAGATAGAAAAAACCAGAGCGAAATCAATTAACAAAATGCCGCCTACGTTTGAGAGATTGACAGAAATGTTTGCAACCTGGCCACCCCCCTTTGTTTCGGCTCCATCCAAGGCACACATTCCAAGATCACGCACACCCTAGGATCGATACCACTAGTGGATCCTAATCTAAGCACATGCCCCAGACACTTGTTAGTGTAAGAAGACTTTCTTATCCCAGTGGGTTGCCGTTCCGATGATCCTGTTAAAAAAATACGTGTTCAGCAGTTTCCCTCTATATCCATTAGTACGAGCTCCTTTAGCGCGCTTGTTTGTTGTGGGTATATTATTTACTGGTACGTAGCATCTTGCACGTGTTGTCTTCTGTCCTATTTCACGGTAACCTGCTTTAATCAACTGCGCGGCACAGTGACCTGCTGTCGGTCCCTTTTACCTTTCGCAGTTGCTTTTCTTAAGGGATAATTCGTGCGGCCCAGCGTAGGTGAACCTCGTAATTGCATTACAAGAGCAGCCCACTGATCCGGCAGGTTCGGTGGCCTTCGGTGGGCATTAATGGGGAGCAGCAGTAGATTGCCACGCCCGCATCTTCCGATGGCGTCCAATCCTCCCTAATTAGTACGTCTCGCCGCGGGAGGTTACCTGCCCCGGGAGGACACCTTGGGCTTGGCTTACCAAAGGAAGCGTAAGCCCAATAGAACCCCATGCGAGCTCTTTTATGTGTCTGTGTTTGGGTAGACGCGGCTTACACGGCAAATGAGGCCAGACGGCTACGAGTTTAATTTATGCGCATATGGACCTCCTGTTGCGGATCTGGTAGCGTGACCGGTGATGGCGTCAGTTGGTCCTGAGTTGGGGCAAACGTTGGGGCCGAGTAGGACGAAGAAAGCAACTTTATGTGCAGAAACTTGCATGGGGTTCGACTGAGTGAACAGGGTGTCGCGCTCCTGCGCGCGCGACATTAAATAACCAAGGTGGCTCCTTCCCCTTTACCCCTTTCTCCCGCTGTTTTCAGGAACGCACCAATCACGAAGACCCGTGGCACTGAAATTGACGCCCACACAATCACAGAGAGAAGGCACTTTTCCTCTCGCATACGTCTGCGTCAGGTTGACTTCGGTGGTGCAATCTACCTAGGGTCGAAGCCCTTAGGACCACACGAGGTTGAAGCGACAGGAGGACGCCTGGGCCCCCGTTGGTAATCCGGCGTCGGGCGCTCGTTGAACAGCGGCGTCTCGAACCTGCCGCAAAGGGTCCCCACGTGGCGCGGCTCGCAGCCGAAGAGGAGAGGAGCACTTAGCCTGCTGCGAAAAGGGTGGCGCCGCGCGACGCCTTTGTCACCACCTCCGTTCGAAGTTCTCGATCATTGTGGCTTCCCTCGCTGGCGGGGGGTTAGGTGACCGTCTAGCCGCCGAAAGCAGCTTGTGTGCAGCAGCAGCTTCAGTCGCCGTCGCGTCATTGTGTACATAGCCGGGTCACTCCCCGTCGATGAGTGGGGGAAACCTGACGACGGAAGGCTTGGGTGGTCGAATCCGATAATATTGAGGATGGTCTTCGCAACACCGTACGCCGATCGTAACACTCCGTAGGATACCTATGTCGCTGAAAAGAACAGAATGCAACCATTGCATATACTCCCTCTTAGGGCTGATGGCTCAGAAACATTGGGGGCTTACTAGGAACCTTGAAGGGCAACATAGCCCTGCCCAGCGTGTCATAGAAGTGAATGCCAGGAGCAACGTTTAGAGATAGAAGACGAGCGCTGTGGATTTTTTTACCAAACTCAGGTGGCAACCCGCCGCAGTGGTTCAGTGGCTAAGGTTGTGCTGCTGAGCCCAAGGACGTGGGTGCGGTTCCCGACCACGGCGGCCGCTTTTCTGGTGGAGGCAAAAAGCAAAAACGCCCAACTGTTCGAGATTTCTTCGCACGTTAAAGACCCCCAGTTGGTCAAAATTAATCCGGAGCCCCTCCTCTACGGCGCGCCTCATCGCCTGCGTAGCGTTGGCGCGTAAAACGTCGTAATCAATCAATCAATCAATCAATCAATCAATCAATCAATCAATCAATCAATCAATCAATCAATCAATCAATCAATCAATCAATCAATCAATCAATCAAACAATTAAACTGGGGTGGATATTATCTTATCTGAAATTCAAATAGAGAAGTGGAGTTTGGGTGGACGTGTAAGGCGAAGAACTGAAAATCACTGCGCCACTTCAATAACGGAGTGGCAACCGAGAGACAGGAATATAGTAAGGGAATGGAATAAATTGGTAGCAATAAGATTAGGAAGCCGGTGGAATGTAGTAGCTTCGGACAGCCCAAGATAAGTACGGCTGGAAGTGGGAGCGACAGTCATCTTTAAGGGGAGATAAAAAACAGGCTGGAGATGACGTATGTGCACTTCAAGGCAAAAAAAAAAACAAATCTGCAGATACACCCTACACAGCCCAGTTCACTGCATATCATTTTATTTACGCCCAGCGCAAACGCGCAGTAATGCGTTCGCACGGAATAAGTGGACAAAAGCATCTAAACGGCACGCCGCTAATATACTACTTGTCCGGTGCATCCTACATTTGCACACTCAGCACAAGGAGTAACACGTGGAGACGTAAAGAGGGTTAATTGCCGTATTCATGGGAGGGTGTGGCCATTACTACACCAGAGTAATTACTACACCATTACTACACCGGTACTCACTTACGGGGCAGAAACTTGGAGGCTCACTAAAAGGGTTCAACTTAAATTGAGGACGACTTAAGGAGCAATGGAACGGAAGATGATAGTTGTAACATTAAGGGACAAGACGAGAGCGGAGTGGGTCAGGGAACAAACGCGTGTTAAGGACGTATTAGTAGAAATTAAGACGAAGAAATGGACGTGGGCAGGGCATGTAATGCGAAGGCAAGATAACCGTTGGTCATTAAGGGTAACAGAGTGGATCTCTAGAGAAGGCCATCCTGGCAGGGGGCGGCAGAAAGTTACGTGGGCAGATGAGATCAAGAAGTTTGCGGGGATAAATTGGTCGCAGTTTGCACAGGACCGGGATAATTGGAGATCCACGGGAGAGGCCTTTGCCCTGCCGTGGGCGTAGATAGGCTGGTGATTATGATGTTGATGTAAAGAGGGCGCTTATGTAATTCGACGGCGCACGCCGAATGACCCTGCCATAAGCAGCGCCACCAATGGCTTTGCTTGACGCGCTCGCTCGTACCTGCGTTTTCCTTTGTAAGTGCACGCGTCGCTCTCTGGGGACAGCAACCTCCGAAACGCCGATGCACTTAGGGGCCCCTCATTCATGATGTATCGACAACGGGCGCCGTGAAAATGTCACGGCTTGAATGCTTTTCTCGACTTCCGAAATAATCCGTGAATTCTACATTTTTTTTTCTGCCTAGGTGAAACATTTTGGCGCGTTCCGACTAATCCGTGAATTCTACATTTTTTTCTGCATAGGTGAAACATTTTGGAGCGTTCCGACTAGCAGTTTTTTGGGTGAGGTAATGCCGGAAACATGCATAAATAACTTTCTGAAAGAAAAAGACTTCGCGATCACACTTTTATCAAAAACGATCCAGTGCCTTCACAAGAAGACATGCGTTTCTCGCTATCATCGCAAAACCTTTTCTTCACGTTATTATTCCTAGATTGCAGTTGCTGCCTTTCCGTGAAGCAGACCCCCTATTTTTATTAGCATGTCCCACGACAAGAAGGCTGCTTACTCTTATTTTTCAAAAAATCTGGTGGCTTGAAACTTTGTCTTTATTGGCCATTTTTTAAATGTTTGTCGCTCGTCGAGGAGCAATAACTTTCGCATTTGCATTAGGAAACGATACGAATCAAAGCTATAAAAGTAGCGGTAGAACTGTGAGGCATAATCTGGACCCATACTAGGGAAATTGGCGCTGAGAAGTAATTAATATCAAGCAAATAGACTTATTACCGGGGCACTTCTTATTCCTGTTCAGATGATAAAAAGAACTAGAGAGCCATCCTTACCTCCCAAAGTGGGTAGGCAGCGAAGCTGTCAGGTACCGAGCTGCTCGTTCAATACTCTCAGTCTCCCTTTTTTAAAGACGGTAATTTTTCTTGGGGCACTTAAACACAGAAATTGCGGCCTGTCTGTATGCTTATTAGTATGTATGCCTGTCTGTCGAAAAGAGAATTTATTAAAACTGGTTACAGCTAGGACCCGCTGTAGTTACCTACTACACGGGTTGACAGGGCACAGAATATACGCAATGTCTGTCTGTGACTCTTTTTTTCTTCTTTATTACCAGTCTTCAACACACACTTACAACACAAAAATAACCACACTGCATTTGGTACAACACACACCGACATTAACATACCAGCCGTGCCTCCTGCTAGGCTTTGTCATCACTTTAGAGAAATTAACGGCTCTAGAAAATCCAACCAATCTGGTACTGGCTGCTGGACTCTCAGCCCCTCAACGAACTTCGTGACACTCTCCCGCAGAAACTGCCTGGCCGGTCGGGCATCCACGTCGCCATGGAGCCACGCCATGCGCGCCCTCCATATGCTGTGAAGGCCCACGAGCATTATTAAATCGTAGGGGACTCCTTCGTTATTCTCTGTGGGTAAATACCATATACCATGCGGGGTAAGTGGGAAGTTTTTGTGTAAAGTTCGCTGCATAACATCCCAAAAGTGAACCGCCATCCAGCAGTGTATAAAAACGTGGTCTATGTTATCCGGTTGTTTACAAATAGTACAGTCAGTACCCCACGGTGTATCTAACCCCTTTTCTTTTGACCATGTTTGTACAGTAAGTGTCCCCGAATGAAGTTTGAAAAAAAAAAAAAAAGGACTTCACCCCCGGTTTTACAGCCATACGCTTAACTCTTTTCAGTACATCCTGCCCTGGGCCTTCTTTGTACAGTTCTCTATATCGCGGTATCGGGAACAGACTGTCGCAGGCATTTTTATATAATTTTCTACGTGACACTGTACTCAAATATTCCATCGAAAAACGATTTGACAGAAACCTGAGTGACATGACAACTTCTTTAAAATATCCTGAAATCCTTCCCTGTATGTGCAAACTGGATACGAGAAATCCCGGCAGTGCTTGAGACAGCCGCACCTGGCAAACTGTTCGCAAAAAAGGATCGCTTGTATCGCGAAGAAAAAGGAACCTATTCACCAACTGGTGGACAAACAGGTGCGACAACCCAAGACCGCCCTACTTGACGCGTCGAAAAAGGTTATCTCTACTGCACCTTTCCCATGTAGATGACCAGATAAACACAGCAAATGCACGATGCATTTTCTGTACATTCAAACGCGAGCAGTGCAACACTTGCATAACGTACCACACTTTGGCAATAAAAAAATAAATTACAAACAGTCGCTTTAGCAAACATTGAAAGAAAAACCCCTGTCCACTTTTCTGCCCTGTCGCGTATGTCCTGCGTTCGGGCACGCCACTCGATTAAGCCGCCCGGCCGAAGTGGAACTGAATCCGCGCAATAGTCTTATATACCCACAGGCAAATATAAACATCTAAGCCCGGTGGCAATCTTCATAATTGTCAACATTGTTGAACAAGAACAAAACATTACGCAAATGTGAGGCAGAAAATCAGTTCATAGGGGATATTTGCAGGGTTCCTTTATTAAAATTCATGGATGCTTGGTTTTCGCGATATCAAATGAAATGCTACATTACCTGCAGGAAATGGTCGCCTGCTGTTTCCCGCGCCACTATTGCTCTTGGCGGAATTTTAAGAAATCAAACGGCAACAGTAACGAAAGGTTCCACTAGATAGGTCCCACGTTCTGCTTGGAGTGAACGTGGAGCAGGGCAACGTGGTTCTATAAACATTGTAGTGGGGTGCCTCGAATCAAAGCACGTCTCCGCCGTACTGCAGCGCTGGCATCGAGGCACCCGTCCTGGAGCAGTAGAACGCGGTAAATTTAAATTCACTTGAGCAAACCTTAAGCCTCTTGTCTTGGGAGGAACGAGACGAGAAAGGGACGGCATGACAGGTGAACGGGAAAGAGAAGGGAGGCGTTTACATGGCAGGGGTGCCAGTCAACTATCGTCTTTTGTCGATACTTGCAATGGAAGGAGCAGATACGCGGCCATTTTTTTCCTTCCAGCTACATGGGCTGCGTCTTGCTAGCCGGTGGTGTCCATGTGATTCGTGGCTGGTTGTGTACATGATTGTGTACGTGGTATCGCACATAGTTGGGTACATAAGGCTTTCTAGTTTCAGAGGTTCACGTGGCCTTCTCCCGGAATGCCAACTGCTGAGCGTTCGCTCTGACCTTGAGTGGCGCTTGTGCTGCTGTGTCGCGTTCATTCCCTCCATGGCTTTTTTTGTGTATTTTATGTTTATGCTTGTTTACGTTTTGTTTGTGTTTATGTTTATGTTTTGCTAATGTTTATCTTTGTGCATCCTTTATGTTATGTTTATGTTTGTTTATGTTGTGTTGCCAAACACAAAAATACAAAAAATATAAAAACATAAACATAACAACAAACATGCGGTTATGTTTGTTTTTATATTTTTGGTTTATGTTTATGTTTTGTTTGTAATGTATTTGTTTCTGTTTGGTTTTTTTTTTGTTTATGTCTTTGTTCATGTTTGGTTTTTGTTTATATGTTTTGTTTGTGTTACGGCTGGCTTCCAGCTTTTTTTTTTTTTGCGCATGGATGGCACAAAAAGTCCCTAGTGACGAGCAGCTAGCAACACTTCTGTGATAAGTTTTGTGAGTACCAAGTCCTCTTCAGTAATCAAATGGAGTTCTTGCTTTCAACAATATCCGGACGATATGTATTGAAGGCAATGGCTGTCATATCCGCTAATTCGTTTATTCGAGGCCAGCGCAAGACGTACTTTGGGAAGCAGTGTTAGCGGGGAGATTGCGTCTCTAGTATGCTTGGGGAAATAGGCAGGCCGCCGGAGGTATGATTATCACGCCCGGGCAGACGGGGTTAATGCCAGAATACACCGTGCCTGCAGGGCCGGAGAATAATAGGGCCGAACGGAAAAGTATGTGCGTCAGCGGTGGAGTAAGTGCGTCCCTTAACGAAGGGTCTGAAAGGCTCACCTGAGTGCTGGCGAGTCAGCGAGGGCGCAGGGCGGTTTCTCCAGAGCTAGTTGAAATACAAAAGGGAACGATGTAAAGCCCTCCTGCCGACTTGGAGCATAGATGAGGAAACACTGGCGTTGCATGTCAGGTATATGGGCGGTGACAACCCTTTTATCTCGGCGGGAACGCCTTAATAGAAGTGGTTCGACCATAGATAGAAGTCTGAGAACACATTAGTTTAAATTCTCGTAGTTCATATTTATTTACGCTCGATAAGAGCACCGTAAAAGTCGTAGGTTCCACCTCGATCAAGCGGTACACGCGGCAAAATGCATGCCAATCTTTTCCATGAAAAGTGTAACAAAAATTTATATGCGCTGAAAATTCACGGATGACTAGGGGGAATTTGTAATGCATAAGCCAAGAATTATGACATTCACAAAAAGCCAGAGGACAGCCTTTCTCAAAACAGGCAAAATGTTGCTAAAATGGACAGAAAACGTTACCACGAGATTGTTCAAAAAACGGGCATGCTGTTGGCCTGGTTGGTGCATTAAGGTCAAAAGAAAAAAAGCCCGAAAAACAAGGCAGACATGGGAACAACGATGACACAGATGCGCATTTGTGTGTTCCTTCTTCTTTTCTGTGTCCTGTTTCTAGCGCTCTTTTTAATTGACTTGAATAAACAAATAACTCCAAAAAGTAATGTGATGTAACCTGTGACTTCCACAACCTGGCAGCAGTTAGTGCCTTTATACCAATAATTAACTATACGGGAATACACCATAGCCAGCCCCTTTCATATTGCTCATGTTTTAGTGGTTTTTATGCGAAAGGTTTATGCGAAAGCCCCAAGCACATGCACCGAGCTTTGTCTCCAGCATGCGCCTTTGCAGGAAGCTTGGCTCTTTATCTGTAAAAGCGATGTAAAGTACTCTTATACACATGTCTGCTTTCCAGTGAATATGAAAGACCTTACAAATATCTCAATAATGATTCGTCGTGTCTGCGTCCAAGTACACGAGATGCATCAAATGCTGGGGCACATCCACACCTTTTGCAATGGTCGGCCAAATGGATACTTCGTGTCATTCCAAATCAACTTGTTTATTTCTACGGGAATGTTGATGACAATTTACACCCTAGCTGGGAGTTCTTTTGTAATACCACCATAAAAATTCTAGTGATGGTGTGAAAACTTTTATTATATATAGAATTTTCTTTCCGTTCATCTTGTACCAGCTTGAGTGCCTTATAAAACACGATAGAAAGCTTGTCTAAAATGATTTGCATTCTAAACTGAATGGACGAGGTCGTGAAATTGTTCGATTGTTTTATTTCCAAAACGGTTTTTTTAGTTTTATTTTTTATGAGTTTAATCTACAACAGACATGTAGACTGCGAACGACTACTTGAATGAAAATTTCACAAGAAATAAACGTGGAACACCAAGAACGTCTACACCTGAACTGTTCGTCAAGTATTGTAATGCAAAAAAAAAGGAACCAAAATATACCCAGCGGTAACGTAGAAATAACTGGAACAAGCTGCGCGGGCTGCAAGAAAAGCTGTTTTGAGAAAACAGCTCCCGGACTTGCAAATGTACATTTCATTTTTGCACAGTCACCAGGGTTGTTTCCTTTTGAACAGGTTGATCCGGGAAGGCCTTGCTTTGAGGGTGCATTTTGCAGCCTTTTTCTTTCCACAATACATCATGTTCAGTTCTTCCGTGAAGAATGCGTAGCCAGGTTTTCGTACATTGGGGGCGCGGGCGGTGGCTTTGAATGCAGAGTACGTTATCTAGGTGTCTGCATTGCTCTGGACAACTACCTGGTGCGGTGGTGCCCCCATGGCAAGGCGTAAAGCATTCCTTTTTTTAAAAAAAGAAATTGAAAGCTCATGTTGAAACCTTGCATGTTGCAGCAACTTAGTACTCGTACGTTCTGGTGGTCATTGCTAAGATTTATATGCAGAACACCACAGAGGTACAAATGAGCTATTTTGAAGGTTGGTATAGCATTCTGCAACTTCAACTTTTATGTAATTAGTAATTAGTATTAGTAATTTCTCTAACAAACTCAATCTGGAAAATCTTGCGGCCGGAAGAAACATTTTTAACGCAGTTAACGGGTTTTGGTTCCCAGCTCAGACCACTTTGCAGAACACTACAAGTGCCACGGAAAACATTGCGCTAAGAAGGCGATATGCGATTAGCGCGCTCAGCCGCGCACGTTGGCCGCAACATATAGTGCTTTCAGTAGCCGTGAGACCGTCATGTCGCTTTTAAGATTAAATCTAACATCCCACGCATTAATTGCAACTGCTCGCGCTCAATTGTAACCGGTCGTGCATTCAGATGATCCTCGAACGCGCCGCAGCTCTTGACGAGTCAATTTTTTTTCAAAGCTAGCGAGCCCGCTGTTAAACATAGCAATAACTAGCCGTGCAAACATCGCAGATAAAACTAAATGTTCACTTTTCGAACCTCTGTCACACACGCATACACCACGTTTCACTCTCTCGGGACTGGACACAGTGAAATCACCCGCACCACGTTGCTTTCCATGACCCGCCGTGGTGGCTCAGTGGCTAAGGCGTTGCGCTGCTGAGCACGAGGTCGCGGGTTCGTTTCCCGGCCGCGGCGGCCGCTTTTCTGATGGAGGCGAAAAGCAAAAACGCCCGTGTGCACGAGATTTCGGCGCACGTTAAAGATCCCCAGGTGGTCAAAATTAATCCGGAGCCCTCCACTACGGCGCGCCTCATCGCCTGCGTTGCGTCGGCTCGTTAAACCTACAATCAATCAATCAACGTTGCTGTCCATGAGCTCCGCCTTTCGAGCCACGCAACTTCCCATAATCTGGCTCATGATATCAGGCTTTCCCGGCGTCGCTTCCCGCCACCTCATTCACAATTAACGCGCGACGAAGAAACCACTTTCCGTCTCCTACAAACCACTTCGTATCCCATAACACCCTGCTAAACGCTATGTACCCCACCCAATACCCTGCCACCTGTAACTTCTGCCCTGTTTCTGGCACCATATACCACGTGGCATGGGGGAGCCAACGGACCCCCACTATAACCCCAAATCCCAACCCTACCTATGAGCAGTGGGTGGAGCAGCTGGGCAGCACCGAGCTCTCATACCACCGCCGACTGTTGGAACGGGTGCGGACGGCCACCCAGCTCCCCGGCATCTTGGAATAAGGATGACTCTCACTGGGTGGAGGCCCTAAGACCATCCTCCTGCTAGTTACTACAATAAATGTTTTCTTTCCCGTCGTGATAACAATAAATGTTCTACATAACTAAATAACAATATGATAATAACTAAACTAAACTGATTTTAATAACTAAACTAATAACTAAATAACTGAACTACTACTAACTAACTAAACTAAAATAACTAAGCTAACTAAATAACATAACTAAATGATAACAATAAATGTTCTACAATAAATGTTCTTTCTCCCGTCGTGATAACGTCCGTGCTGGATAACACAGCATATAATGTGCCTGAAAATAAATACGGCCGACCGAAGCACCGAAAATGCACTTGGCTCACGCACATGCAGTTCGGGCTGCCGCCATCTTGCGTTGCCGCAGCAAACGCCCAATCAGGAAGGCCGTTTCAGTGCGCCTCGACCATAGTGCCTATCGCGCTTTAGAATATAATGCTGGCTTTGTTTGTGTGTCTTCTGTTTTCTGCCGTTCATCCGTTTGTAAATGAACGAAGACAAAAGAGGTGACCGGAAAAGGAAAGAGGACCGCTCGGCCAATCTAACGATGGTAACACCGTTGCGGGGGGCGACAGCGTTTGTAAAATCGCCGGGTCTTTTTTTTTTCATTTTTCTGTGCTCAGATTTTGTCAGCGCGGCTGACAAAAGTATTTGTTGCGTCACTTTCCGACGATTTCCGGCGGAATAATTTGGAAAACGCACAGAGTATAAATTATGTAAGCCAAATACCTGGCTTTCAAAAATAAGTGATTTTTTCCTCATTTTTCCGAGATTGAAAGGCACGTTCCTCCTTTCACGTATTTCTTTTTGTCTGAAACCGCACTTGGCAGTATGAAAGCAGGTTGTCTCGAAAGCGTCAGAAAAGAAGAGGGGTGCTATGCTCCTGTTCAAAAGCTTTCAATGTTAAGATGAGTACGTGAAGAGTACATTTTTGCACATGATAAGCACGCGTAGCGATCACCACATAATGGAAACTGCATACCGATAAGCCTAATGCGAACCTCGCAAAGAAGCTTTCGTGCAAAATGTAAAGTGGTAAATCATTCACCAAAACCAACCCTGGTAGGCGTTGCGACAGATTCAAGGTTGTGATTAGGTAAAATATTCAAACAGATGAGAAAGTCATAAACGTGTCTGAAATTTCCCCCCCTCGGTGGACATTAGAATATTTGTTAATAGTAGTCAATCTAACCCGGCTAAAAAGATATGACAAAACACAGGGGCGACAGGGGCCGAGTGCAAACACTTTGCTTTCGCATATGTAGTTCGCCATTAAAATTCATAGACCTAGCAGAGAGGGTAACTGGCGGCAGTTCTTAGAAAGAATCTCTTTTAGGCTTTCACTGGTTCTGAAAACGAATGGCGCCAGGCTTGCCTGCGAGGTTACCAGAGGCAGAATTGAGTTCATTTTAGGGTACTGCGTAATATAGGTCCCCTATATCTACCAAAAATCTCCGTTCCCATGTGGCAGATTGTACGGCAGCTTCGGTAAAAAGCACAATGCTCTTAAGAGTGTCCTCAGCCACTTGACCAAGTTTTTGTTTTAATAAGGTGCCCAGCAGCTTTTGAAAGTTCTGCCTTCTGTGACGATAGAAAGCAGGGGTAGATTAAACTTATGGTTTCTTGCCGAAAGAAAATGCATGCACATGGCCTTGGTTGTTAACATTTCCTGCGTGTCCTAGTGATGTAAGGTTTAACTGGTTTAACTGCTTATGCAGCTTGATGGAGTCCGTCTTAAGCCTCCTTTGTTTTAGTTAAGTGGCTTGAAGGGTGTTTCAATAACCTCTCTCACATTTTCGCTGAAATTTTCCTCCAGTAACACAAAGAAGCCCTTTTCTTTATCATACAATTTGTTTCCGTGTCCAATGTCGAGAACATTGACGTCACGTACAAAGTGATAACCATAATATTCATGCTTGAGTACTAGTTATCCGCAGCTTATCTTTGGTTGGCCGTCATGTTTTTCAATAAAGTCAGCCGTTAATCTTCTGTACTCTGTCCTTTTATATTTCTTTTTTATGTGATTTTGTTTTCTTTCAATCTATATACCGTCTTCCTACTTCCCCTACACTCAAGGGTGAAGATTCAAGACGGCGATAAGCACAGAAAAAACTCTATTTTCTTTTAATAAAGATCCGTCTCGCTCTTCTCTCTTTTCCTATTCAAAAAGTCTTCGGTCGCTTATTTCACCCGCTCTTTGCATCTATTCACCCCCGGCCTGGTCTTCGTTTATTTTCGGGATCTGCTTTCGTGTAGCTAAGTGTATAGCGGACACGTATGACACGAACTTACAAGAAAAGAAAAGAAATGTTAAGAGAAGCTCTTATGAAAACGCTCCAGCACAACAGCAAGAAATAAAACAGGACATAACGGTAAAACTTCCCCAATGCAAGTTTGTTCTCGTTCCACAAGCACGAGATACTCGCGTCAGCGGGATTATATCGAATTTTATGCCGCTTCCTCTTTCATCTTTTTGTTAGTGTTTGTTTGCCCCGCCTCCTTTTTAGTATATCTCAACTTTGTTCTCCTGTCTGCTTCCGGGTCTGTGCCTTAGCGCACTTATTCGGGATTACAGCTTTCCGGATATGGCCTGTTTGTATGCTCATGTTGCTTTTGTGTGCTCTTATATCCCACGACGGCAACGTTCGCCGTGCTCGCTATCTTATTTTCCCAAGTTTGTTCGGGTGGACGCGTGTTTGTGCGCGCCTCCATTCACGAACACCGACGAACCGTGCCATTCCGTCGTTGCCGGTAGGAAAACAAGTTCTTCGCTCCAAGATTTGACAACGCTTCGATGTTCTGCGGAGCGCGCCTCCCGGAAACAGATGCGCGCGCAGATCTTCCGAGACGGAGGACACGGCAGCGCAACATCCTTTCAGAGAGTCCTCTTTCAGTTCCCTTTGAACCTTGGACGATCATTGATGGAGTGTTCTTGATCCCACGTGTTGGCGTCAACGAAATCCCTAAAGAAATCTGCGCTGAACGTGATTATTTTATCACGCCGGAGCTTGACAGACCAGTCCTGCGCCAACAGCGTTTTTGCACGCAAAACATTGTTTCCCGAGGAAAAAACTCGGCGTTGCGAACGGTGGAAACTAGAATATGCGGCTCCCATATGGAGTCCGCACCAAGTATACTTGATCAATGAATTAGAGTCGGTGCAAAACCGCGCCACTAGGTTCATTCATTCCTCATATTGATATGACATAAGCATATCATCCCTTAAACGCGAAACTGGTCTTTCAAATCTTTCAGTGCGTCGCCGCATCACCAGCCTTTGTTTGCTACACAAGTTTTTCTACAGCCCTCTTAATCAAGCACCCTACATCGTCCCACCGACGCGCATATCTCACCACACTGCCCACCCGTATCAAATTGCCCGTCCACATGCTCGCACTACTACTTTTTCTGCCTCTTTTTTCCCCCGTGTAGCAGTGGACTGGAATGGCCTTCCCTGTGACGTTCCGGCCATCACGTATTCATCAACATTTAAAGAGAAGGTCACCACGCACATTTCCATTTGACGACCTGTGTACATTTTTCTGTAACCCACCCCTTATGTAATACCTCCTACATGGGGGTCTTTAAGGTATTAAGGTGATGTGATGTGATGAGTGGTGGATGTCCGTAACCATCGACGTGCCGTCAACAAAGACAAGATGGCCGCCACCCCGCCTTGCGAAAGTGGATGTCCAGCGAAGCTGTTGTAAATCCCTACACATGCTGATGAGGAGGGTACAAAATATTCCTCGTTATTTCTGAGGGCCTGTTGCGGATTTATAATTTGCCTCCGATATGGACAATGATGATGATTTAGAAACGCCGAGAACGAAGTGGCACACTCACGCGCCTGGCGATGCGTGCTGGCACGTTCGCTCGTGTTGACAAAAAGAACGCTCTGGCTTGACTGTGCACGGCTTAGCGTCGCTCCCGATAGGCACGAATAAACGCTGAAGATCGGCTTTCCAATCTCGTAGCAGGCTCATCGCTTGCGCTCGGATTCTCTGGCGGCAAATGATGAGTCCTGCCTGCGCTGAGTCGCGCCAAGCCTGACGCATGCGCTATCCCTCGCATGACGTCAACCCCGCTACCCTTTCGAGAGCAGCTGCAAACGTAATCTTTACAAGAACACATGGGGGCGGGGGTTGGCATTGCACACCGGCGCCTTATTATCATCCATTATGCGATTTCGATGCTTGTTTTGTGGGTTTTTTTTCTTTGATAGAAGACTGAGCTCTGTTCTGGATGCCTGATTAGCCTGAAGCGTGCCCTCGGCGTCTCGGGCGAGAACTGCTGGACCCAGCCTGGGTTTTTTGTTTACGACACGAAATTTTCCGGCCAACGAGAGGCTAACAGCTTCGCTGTAAAAAAGCGGCAGGTGAAGAGTAAAACCGACGGATGCAAAGTGAGAGCAAAGTTGCCGAATCACAAGTCCACACACATTTTTCCTCTGTTGCCTGCTTATAAAGTTGGCATCATGCTAAAATCCATCAAGCGTACTTCTCTAACCCTGTGATTTTAGAACTTTCTACGACAGACTAAATGACCCATGTGCAAAAAGGCGCAACCATGTGTAAAAAGGGGGTTCATCCTCTACACGGAGCTCCTCCCGTATAAAGCTGCGAACCATGCCTTAAGAGTCGTTTGTTCATGTTTTATTGTTTGCGCGTGGGCCTGCCATGCTTTCTTATACTTGCTTCAAGGGGAGCGCCTGTTTTCTCCTTTTGTTGTTATGCCGCGCTAGGTAATCTTGCTTGATATCCCTAACGTAACCCGTTCTTCACTGCCTGGACTGCTCTAGGTTGATCGACAACGTCCTCGGTCTGACAAGATGTTCCTAGGATGTTCAATAGTCTGTTTAAGGTCAAAGCATCCCCACCAAACGCCTGTGAATTCGATTCGATGACGCTCGAATGCACGTCCCTTCCCTTTGCTTTCTGTCTCTTCGGAGTTCGTGCTTTTTTTTCTGGCTTCTTCTGGAGCACAAGTTCTCGGCAATAGACCTTTACTGCAACAAAAACTGCGTCGTTATTCCCTGCATGGCACTGTAATGCACACTTTCAGTGAAGTTCTCTCTGAGAGGCCTGCAGGTGTCCGCAATTCGCATTGCTATTCTTGCCTTCCATGTTGTGCCTTCCAGATTCCCATGATGAAATGAACCATGGGTACACCACCTCCATTTTTCCACTGAAAAGGACCACACTCTGCGCGGACTCACAGGCAAGGTCTTCTCCAGCGCAAGATGAACTAAAAATATCCCAGTGTAACACCGGTTCCAAGCAGCTTAGAAACGCACGGTTATTGTTTTTCGTGTTTTTCCACAACTGCAGTTCTTGGTCAATGCACAAAAAGACCTCTATCTTCTATCCCTGTACTTCCGGGAAGCGGTTCACTCTGAAGTCAAAAAAGTAAATTCATTGTTGGTTTTGTAGACATCCCTTGTGTCCTCCTTAGAACGCCAAATCTAGCGCATGCGCCGTATAACGACTACACTGTGGCATCATCAAAAAAGCACCTATTAAGTTCTCATACAGGCGCTTTTTTCAAAACACTATACCGCTGGTCAAGGAAGAAACTTATACTTTCAAGCATTCGCACGAATGAGCCAATCCTTGCAGACGTCCCGTAGCCCATTACAAAAGTGCCGCTTCAGGACACGAGATAATCGGGTAGCACGTTTTTCAGTCAGACCTGATTACTGTGTGCAAGAATAATTCTTTTTGGTCTCGTAGAGAGCAAAACCTTGCAAACAGTTTCCGTAAAAATTAATCACGTAGTCCTAGTCCTACTTGTTGACTCAAGAAAAAAAAGAGTAGAGCGACTTGTTTTTTTCTTTTTTTTTTTTTCAAACCGGGAGACCAATTTCAAACCGCGAGTATTCCGAAGTGTGGAGGAAGTCGCCATAGCTCTCGCCGCAGCGGACCCCGCATCTCGGATCATTATTACCGATTCGCGGAGTGCGTGCCAAAATCTTACGAAAGGTCGCATCACCATTCGCGCTGCTCGAATCCTCAAGGGCTGTTATTATATGGACCGCCCAAATACACGTTCCGTCATCTGGACTCCAGCTCACGCAGGACTAGGTGGTAACGAGGCTGCCGATGCCTCAGCCCGCGCGCTTGATTCCCGGGACTCTCCTCGCCCTCCATCTCTTGACGATCCAGAACCTAACCCGGTCAGCTCATTTCCCGACATCACAGCGATGTACAAATCGAACAGGCTCCGATTTCCGCCTCCGGCGCCGGGCCTGACTAAGGCTGACGAGCGCTGGCTCTTACGGCTGTGCACTAACACGGTATTGTGCCCGGCGATACTTAGGCACTTCAATCCGGCCTTCTCCGGGGAGTGCCCACACTGTGATCATCCGTTTGCGGATACTTTCCACATGGTGTGGGCATGCCCATCCAACCCGGCGGTCTCCCCAATCACGTCCCCTTCCCCCCCTACCCGTGAGAGCTGGGAGGCTGCCCTGCTCGGCTGCTCAACCTTGGAGGGCCAAAGAGCCCTCGTGGCCAGGGCGCGCGCCGCCGCGGAAGCCACAGGGGTCCCGGACTAGGGACTCCTCCTATAGTTTGTGCAGGGTCGGCCCTTAAGGCCGCCTCTATCTCTCACTTGTATATAGTCTTAATAAATGTTTTTCACCACCACCGATGTGTGCACTTTTAAACTTTTGCACGTGAAATGTACGGCCTTTGCCGCACGTAACACATTGCTCCTGGCAAAAAAATATTGCAAATCGTGGTGCTGGAAAAAAGATTGGCCCTTGCGGGTTATTTGTTTCTTCCCTCAACTTTTGTCTTTTCTTACTCCAGTTCTCAGCAGTACACCGGGCACTACGATATATTTTGTTGGCTCAGTCGTTCGTTGTGTGTCCTCGAAAAGCGAGGCGTTGAGAACCAGTTCCAGTGCCAAAATTACGAGCATTTATTTAAAATAATAATCTAGCATGAATGAATTCGTAGGTTAAGATTACAGTAAACTGAAGTAAAACTAGTCGCATGTGCGAATAATATCGCTGATTCTTTTTTCGGGATCAAGAGAACATTTCAACCGAAGGAGGTAATGTGGTGCAGTCTTTTAGCCGAATGTCTGAGCCGGTAATTAACTCTATATTTATGCCACACCAAACACTACTTTCGAGGAACAATTTAGTATGCTTTCTTTCTTTGAATGCGGATGCAATATGCTATAATACATACAACAAAAAGAGAGAGAGAGAGAGGTTTTATTTGGGCAGGAAAACCCTAGGTGACGTGGGGGAATTGGAGTACAAGGTAGGGTACATGTTAGGGTAGGGTACCACTTAGGTACAAGTACCAGTTAGGTAGGGTACAAGTACGAGGTAGGGTACAGGTAGGGTACCGGGATACGAGGTACAAGTTTGCGGCCTGGGACATCTTGAAGCTCTGTTGGAATTCTAGGAGTGAAAATGGTGGGGCCATTGAGAAGGCGAGCTCGGTCGTGTGGGGTTAACAGAGCAGACCCACTGCTCTAAACTGCTTGCCCTGAGCTGCTTTATAAGGTGTAGTGTGCAGTAAGAGACAGCGTGCAGAAGTCCGATGTATGAGGGTCGAGGTAGAAGATATGCAGGTAGGAAGATATATATTCAAATAGAAGATATCACAGTTCAAAATCGGAAACGAAATGGAATTGGGCTGGCCACGTAGTGAGATGTAACAACCGGTGGACTACCAGGATAAGAAAGTGGCAACCGGGGGACGGGTCTAAAAGGAGGGTAAGGCCAATAAATAGATGGACAGACGCGAAATAATAAAATTCGGAGGCAAGGAATGGGTTCCGGATGCGCAGAAGAGAAGTGGGAGGAGGTCAATGGGAGAGGTCAACGTCCTGCAGTGAACCCAAATCTGCTGATGACGATGATTATGTTGATGATGATGACTGATTATGGCAGATTCGAGACTGAGATTCCCAGAACGGAGTTCGAATGCAGATTGGAGTTGTCACATAGCCACTCAAGAGGATACGCCAATGCCGGTGACAGCTTCCATTGGTGGCAGGAGCGGAAATCACAATCGAAGACATGCGGAACAGACAAGTGACTTAACAACTACTCTTCTTATACGCTACCCAGAACACTGCTTTTAAAGCAGACTTAAGTGAACGTACGTGTTTTGAAGGGCACAGCACCATGGCTTCTTCTGGGGACACATTAAAGCTACATGGCGTGTGTGTCCTACTGGTTGCAGGAAGTTACCAAATACACATTCGGGGCTTGGTAGTACGAAGATACGAATAATTGTCGGAATGCTTCCATGCCCCCTGAAAGCGATTGAACCATGAAGATGACACCGGCCGGCACAGGCATGTAGACCCTGTCAGGTAGATTTACCCGTGAAAATGGCAACTGCCCACCTAGGCTTATGCCCAATGCCCCAACTCTCAAATCCATAAAACCGCATTCAAATCCTGTGAGAATACTTAAGTGGTAACATTTCCTTTTCTATTGTCTTGTATTTTATGTTCCCCACCACTTTGAAACAAGCTATCAGGTTATAACTACTTCTTAATAACTTACCAAAATGTGGCTGACGATTGCGCGACGCAGAAAGTGCGTTTCCCGAATACCACGGGTAACATTTATCGAAACGCATTTTTTCCATTTTTTCAGCGTGTATACTTCTGTGAGTACACTTGTAAAACATCTGCTAAGGTCATCGAAAGAGAAAGTACCGCCGTCGTTCAATTAAAGCGGCGTAAACACCTTTTTATTTATGCGAAGAAGACATTGCCACTGAATAGTTGGGCCCCTGGTGACAGCTCTGTACCGATGTCCCCATTAGGAACGCAATGAGGCACAGACTAGAGCTCTAGTTCAAATGACCTAAAATAAAAAGATATCAACGGGGAGCTACGCACTGAATGGGCTACCACATGCTTTGAGGAGCGCTGTAGTGTAGAGATATGGATAATGTACAGTACCTTGGGATCCCAAATCTCGGATCGCGGCGTTTCCGTGTTTCGTCTGTATCAAGACGCTGGGATGTAGCTTTCGTTTTAGGGCGCAGCCTTTGCTCCCGGTACCTGGGTTTCGCGGCGGCGGTGATGGCGTCCATCGTGACCCGCGTAACCGAGTGAACGAAGAGTTCTAGAATGGTGGCGACATTACCACAGGCTTTTATTGCGAAAACAATAAAGGGGCCTTTGAGCACAAAAGCTGCCTTCTAAAGTATGTGGCATGGAAACGCCCTCACAATGGCCGACTTTGAAAAGATATAAAACTAAAGCAATTCACTTCAAAATTAATGAGGAAACGTTGAGTCTGGATGCAAATCAAACCATGAGCCCGGGAATTACGAGCACGGAGTTACGACGCCACAACGGGTATATGGCTTCAGTAGAGCAAAGGTGGACTTAGTGAACGCGCTGTGGCCCTCAACTTATAAAACTTATAAAACGTCGACAACGGTTTCCGCAGCTTGGCGTACAACTACTTTTACTTTTCTTGGTACGCCATTAGGCTTTGACATGACAATTTGGTTATCCGATGACAGCTGTAGTTGGGAGTTCGAGCGGATTAAACCACTGCAATTTGGTTGTGAGCTGACACAAACGGCCAAAATTATTTTACAACCTAGACACCCCGATTCCCTAGCCCCTCTCTTTCGACAAAAGTTCGTCTCTCTTTTTCTCTCCCTCTTACTCAGCGGTATTGGCGAGTGGCAATGACAGTTGCCCTGAGGGGAGCATGGCCGATTGATTAGTTCCCATTGGCTGTGACCTCGGCATACGCATCGAAGAAGCGCTCATCGGCGTAAAACTGTACATTAATGCTTTCACATTCGGAGCTCATAGGCATTGACAAGGTGATAATTTGGAGTTTGCTTTTTGCCATTTGGCACCTTGGCGGTGTGTCACGGTACCTACGACTGGAACAGGAAAGAAAAAAGGTCGTGGAGCGGGAATAGCGTTCTGCCCTGCTTTTGAGTACTTGTGATTCTTGTTGTTAAAGAGTACTTGTTGTTAAAGAAATATTTCGCGGCAAGAAGTCAAGTCAGAAGTAACGTTACGGATTAGTTGCCGACGACAAGCCCTTTTAGCGCAGCTGCGCTCATTGCTTTTCCACACCATGAGTTGTTCTGCAGCCATTCTTTCACCTCTTTCACGACCTTAATCTAGTTTCGGTGATTATGGGGTATAACGCGCCCCCGCTACACACGCGATGAAGCGCGCCGTAGGGGAGGTCTCCGGATTATTTTGACCATCTGGAGATCTTTAACGTGCGCCGAAATCTCGAACAAACAGGAGTTTTCGCTTTCCACCTCCACCAGGAAAGCGGCCGCCTTAATCTAGTGTCGACGTTGTTGTTGAACACATACCCTTTACTGTAAACGTTGACTCTCAACGATTGTCAAGCGACTTCTGTTTGCATGGAAGGGTTCAGAAGCACTCCATTTCAGCAAATCTGTTTATTTTTCATCTCCGAAAGACACATTTTGAACAGACATCGATAAAACACCAGAACTCTCATTTCAACGTATGTTAGTATTCAGCAAGAATAATATTGCGTTAACTATCCCGACGACGGTAGCCGTAGGCTAGTTAACAGTCCTCCGAACTAGCAATGATGCCGTTCCAGAACCGATCAGAAACTTTCTCAACATACAGGCGGGCTTTTATAAAGCGTCAACAGTATGAGTAATATCACATTTCTGCCCGCATATTTTCTTCACAATTTTACAATGAGCGCAGCTCCAGAGATCTCATGTAGATAACTGAAACAAGGTTCTTTGGGACTGATAAGAAAAGTAAGGCATAACTATCCCCTTGCGGCCTTTTACTCCTTTATACGTTTACTCCTTTTTACTCTTTTTTTTACTTTTTAATACTCTTTTTTACTCCGTAACCCTTCTCTATCTGAGTGACCACTACATTTCTAAAGCCTGCGAAGCAGTGCAGTTTCCCACCTCTGGATGCCTTTTCAACGAGGACTCCTGAGTGCCACTGGACTAAGCTAATACGGCACTGGTTTTGGATGGCACGACGCTCGGTTCGTCATAGTTAAAACTGGCCACAAACTGGTCAGCAGTCTCAGTCATGGGGTATCACATTGATGTCGGACATCTAGAACATGGAAACAATTGTGACATCATGAAGGCCAGCACCCGTGGTGGCTGTTGTCCTTCTCTCAGATGGGACACGGCTGGAGATAAACAGGCTGACAACCGGACGGCTGGTTCTGTATTCATTATTGAAGCCACTGACTTCGTCACACAAGGAGCAACTATGCTGCTTGTCCTGGTAGTTGTCCTTCTCTTTGAAGTTGCCCACGTTGTTATCTAGATTCAGGGAATCCCACAAGGAACGGCAATGTTTGCGATCCTGGTAGCTGTCCTTCACCTTGTTCTTGCTGTGAGCACTTGAGGGTGTCTTTTAGGCATGACATTGTGTTGTGCCATTGGAGAGTGCGTTTGTTCAGGCGAAGACCTGACGGAAACTTCGGACGTTCCATCTCTTCTAGGGTCTCAGCATGTTCCTTCCAACAGGTCTCGAGAAGACAGCGCCTGAGGCAGTTATCCTTTGTACTCGCATCGCGCGTACGATGGTTAGTTGGGATGCAGTTCTCTGTCGGAAGGTGGCTCGGACTGTGGACACCGAGGCACGTTCTCGTCACGGGCGCTATGCTGAACCAGCGCTGAGTCACTGAGAGTCCGACGGTGCTTCTCGGTGTCGGTGTTCACCGCCAAGTTGGAGACGAGCACGAAGGGGGCGTCCGCGATGCCCGCCGGCCGGTTCGGCTTAGCCAGCTTCCCGGTCCGCGGACCCACGCGGTGCTGGGGCTGTCCCGGGAGAGGCACAGGGAGCGTGTCGCTCTGCGAGCCGCTGGACGCCGTCGAAAGGAGGCTCGTTCCGTTCGCCAGCCGAAGGAGGCGAAGGCGGAATGACGATGAACAGGCGGGAACCACGGGCCTGCAAGCAGGGCAGACGGGAAACATAACAGCGCTCCCGCGCGCCCGGTATTGGGAAACTTAGCACTCGATTGCACACGTTTCGCAGACTTTTAGGTGCGGAGTACCTTAGTACCGCACAATGTCCGTCCGCGACCGTGCGATAGCATTTACAATAGCAAAAAATTACACAGGCACAGGCAGGATTCGAGCCTGTGTCTGGTATACCAGACAGAGTTAGCGTCAGTAGTCCTACCTAGCGTCACTAAATAAAGGCTTTTAGAGTATCGGCACTCTTTTCTGTCGCTGTTATGAGCCGCCAGGATTTTCATTGGTCGGTCGGCACCACGTGATATTTGTTTACATATGGGCGTAGCCATTTTGTTTCTGGGCGCATCTCCTCTCTTGCTCTCTGCTGCGCGGACCCTAGAGTGGGCGGCCGAACTCTGCCCGTCACAACCGGCGGCGGTTTCGTCGGGAGACATGGCCACACTGCAAGCCAGAAACAAAATGGCCCCCAGACGCTTCCGGGAGTGCCAAGTGGTGGTACCCTTAAGCGTAGCTTATTTAGTGGTGCTAGTCTTACCCATTGGGCTACTACCGTGAGTTAGTACCCGAGAATCAAACGGCTTACTCCCTCGCCTGTAACGGTGCGGAGTACCTTAGGACCTCCCAATGTCCGTCCGCGTCCATCCGTGCGCCCACCACCATCAAGCGAAAATCAAGCGAAATTCGATTTGAGCCGTGAGTTGCAGTTTCATTTAGAGAATAATCAAAGTGCAACTCACGGCTCAAATCGAATGACGGTCGGGGCGCAAATCGGGTGTCTCTCGGGGCGCAACTTGGATTTCATTTCGAGTCCCCGTACTCCGCACCCTCGCCATCACCCGCGGAGTGGAAATGCTGCCATTTTTTACTGGTTCGTCACTTGTTAGCATACTGTTCCATGGTACTATGATTTAACCAGCTCCACGTTATGTTCTCAGTTGCTGAAAAGGCACTTCTCACGCGAAAAACGGTACTTTGAAGGACACACAAAAACGTCTAACGTTGATTCGAACACCTCTCAAATGTTGACTCCAAGTAATTAGATGAGCCCCATAGTTTCGTTTGTATCATCTCGTAAAATAAACCCCGGTGGATGCCATTCACGAACACATTAAAAACGCGTGCTAAAACGAAAGTTGTTGATGGAACGTCCGCCGGCATCATTCGTTGCGTGTACTCGTGCACGATTACGCTTCACGTCAACGCCAGCTCAAAAAACACAAAGCAATACAAGTTCACCAACTGGCCCCTAGTCCCGCGTGTGATATGGTTCAGTCCCTGCTTCCTTAAAGGGGCTCTGAAATATGTAGTAGACATTGTCTAAATAGCGTACCAGATTAAAATCTAGGGCACGTGGGCCATGTTATAGGCGTTCTGAGCTTCCAGGCAGGTTTACGGGCATTCTCAAACTAGAAGCGTGAGCTCGAAACTGCCCCTTCACTCGCACTAAATTTCCCCGTATCTTTTGCTGGTGTCGGATATGGAAATACACTGGAAAGTTCAAACGGCCCAATTTAGCCCATTGGGAGCATGTTCAACCCGGCCAACCTGTTCGGTAACAAGCAAGAATTCGATACTGAATCCGAAATGAAGGAACATTACAATTCTGAAGGCAGGTATAGAATTAAATCACATTTTAAACCAGTGTGACGTCACTGTGTTAGTTGCTGCGGCGCCCACGAGTGGCGCCTAATGATTTAGATTCTGCCGCCCGTTACAAGCAAACCACGGCTCTAGACTTCTGCTAAGCAGTAAAATAATGGATTTTGCGAAGTGATCTGGACCAAGCAGCAAAGAATAAGACGGAAAAATTCACTTCAGTGTCCCTTGAACTTACACGCTTGCAACCGACATCTCTATATCCCTTAAAAACAAGCCCCTGATTTGTGTGCTTTAAAAAGTCCATGAACACAAAACACTGTTTTGCACCAGTTTATTAGAAAGACTGTTTCGCAGCGATAACAATGACACCAATATTACCTCAAACTTCAAGAAATAATGGAGGTAAATGAGAAAACATACGGAACAGTGGCGACGCTCCAGCCCCTTTTCGGCGACGTCTCTATGACGTCACAAAATCTTTGTGTGATTGGCGGTTGCTGACCTAAGCCACCCCCAGGAAACATGGCAGGGTAGTTGTAATGGGACCTTTAGTTCCACTTAATTATATCACCCGAATGCTAACGCGCAGTTAACGCAATGATAACTGATTTTCGTGTTTAGTGCACTTGCCCGTATTACGTCACATCTGTCGTTATTACGTCATTAAATAGGGAAACTTGAAGTTTTTTTTTGAAAATCCTTACACCTTCTGTTAAAAAACGTCCTTCGTGGCTAGAATGGAGCTGAGTGAACAACCAAAAGGTAGTTATTTCAAAACGGACGAAGTACCAGCATGTCTTCACAGGTTCTATTTACTGGTGAGGCACTCATGCAGGTAACCATCTGATTTCGCCGTCACTGGTTACGTCGGGCTCCGCCGGATGGCGGTACCTGTCCGTGCTAAACACATGATGTGTGTCGGATGTTCCAAACTTTACCCCACCGAACGCAAAGCCATGCCTCGACTCCAATGTGAGTGCGATTAATAACATCTCTGTTGACACCACCGTTAAGAATCGGGTTGCAACTGAGCGGACGAGGCACGCCAGTGTTTTTTTCTTTTCGTTTTGCGGCGTGCAGGAGCAGTGGTACAGTGTAATTGAAGGTAGAGGTGTGCAGTTTCGGGGGGGACAACCAATAGAGAGGAGGGTCCCTTTTGCGATGAAAAAATTGGATGGAGCACAGGCGTTTCCCAGAGAACTCCTGTTGCAACCAGCACCACCCACAAGTTTCTTGATCAAACTAAACAGGTATTTAAGGAGTTTTATAGAAGTTTATATCATGAGAGACTATTTAGGGCCACAAATAAGGATTACTTTAACAAACAAGACTTCTGAAACCATGGTAAGCAGCGGCCGCCAGAGGCGCTGCTTACAACAGGAGTTCCTCTGCAGAAATTTTCATCGCAAAAGGAACCCCCCTAATCGGCCCCGGACGACACACACCTTTCTTCTAGTACACTGTAGCAGTGGTATAAACTGCGCCATGTCCGTGGCCGTTTCCAGTGTTGCCAAGCGAAGAAACTGACAGCTAAACTTTTTTCAGTGAATACAATATATAGCCTCGACATTTCTTCTGTATTACATGGAGGGGGAGCACTGGCGCGGCAGAGAGAGGAGGAGAAAAAGCAGCTCACTGGCCTTGCAGCTGGCGGCCACCCGGAAGTGGAGCGGCAGCTTCCGGCGCACGTGACGGGCATCAGGATCCGGCGGAAGCCGCCCCGGAAGCGCCTGCTCATGGCGGCATAGATGAAGGGGTTGACGCACGAGTTCAGGAAGGCGAGCAGGTTGATGCTGAGCATGGTGAAGAAGTAGTTCTCCTTCTCGAGGTAGTTGGTGCCGAACTGGGTCCACATGGACACCAGGAAGTAGGGCGTCCACGAAAGCGCGAACGCCCCGGCGACCACCATCACCATTTTGGCCACCTGCGAGAGCGTACACAGCTGTAGCATCGGGTTTCTTACAAAACATTAGCAGTGGCTTTGCTCAGCTATGCCAGGATATACGTAGCGCGAGCTCAGGTTCAGCTGGTTATTCTTATCTTTCCTAGTTGTCTAGGATTAGCTTGATTATCATGCTTACTGCTGCTTCAATGACACACACACGGTACACGCATTATGTGACACATGTACATTTATGAAGCGGCTCCGGCGCGGCGTCACCAATCTCACCAGAGGTAAGCTGATTCCACCACGCCGGTGTTGCTGCGATGCACGAGCAATCAGTTCCACACCCGGCCACCCCTCGCATGATCATCAAGTGGACCGGGCTGCCACGTGCGGAACGGAGGTCGGGGAAGACGCTGGGCGCGTGGGGTGTGTGAGAGACGTCGGGCAGCGAGCAACGTTCTGTGCGCCGTGTGACGTCAGTGCTCCTCGCGCATGCGCAGGACGGCTCTCCAGGAGCCACACGAGACTGCTCAACCTCGGCCAGTGTAGCTCACGCTACAATATACGCCTCGAGCGCTGCCTGTGGGGGCGCCACTGAAATTCCCCTAGCGGCAAGTTTCGAAAGGTGTCGCGGGAGTTGTGGCACGTTCACGACTGATATTTATCGTTTGTATGCGTTGGAAACATTTATGTGGAGCAGTCACTTGCATTCACGAGATTGTAAATGTTTCTGATGCGATATTAGTGCGGTATACATTCGGTTCGTATAAGCGCCAAGCGTGTGTCAGAGGCGAAACCGGCATATGCATGGCGCTGATTGTAATTCCACTGCTTGGAAATTTAGTAACAGTATCTCCGAAAGCAGTGTTTATTCAGATGGTCATGCTGTGGCTAAACACTAGGATGTAAATCGATTTTGCGTGCTTACATAATCTAGCGGAGCCCTCATACCTGACCGCGCCAGTTACGCTTTATACCTCAGGTATTGATCACTACCCTTGAGAAAGCCAGTCTGGCATAAATTTCACAAAAATTCTACGCAATCAGCGACATGAGCAACGCATAATTTCACGCGGGCATTAGCACACGACAAAAAATAAAATGCTTGGCCGCCTTGTCGCGAGGTGAGCGCTCGCAATCGATCATCTGCTAAATATATCTTCCGCGAGCAGCGCGGATACGGGCTCACAGAGTAATCCGCGTCTGCGACTAAACGATTCTTCGAAACATCATCATGTAACGCAGGGTGCCTGCAGTATCTAGAACAAAGTGGAATCATAGGGCTCAAATACCACCCTCTTCCAGCGACACCTAGATTTTATCGCTTGTGAACCGCCTACCCTGTATATGCATGCGCCCGCCGAGTGATCAGGTGTTCGTTGAACCCGAAAAACAAAAGGAAAGTGAATGCGCAGCTTGTGTGTGGGATTAATAAAACGTTCATTCCTTGGTTTCGCTCCGAATTTGTGCGCAACGATAGTTAAGTGCCCCCCCCCCCCCCTTCCATGTTTTGCGATATATGAGTGCATTTCGCATCTACTTGGTCTTGTGGGTGCTACCTTGCTTAAGTTTCGCAAACGTCTTTAGAATTTTCGAAGCTCCACTTGGTTTTCTTCATTTCGTACGAGCTGTTTTGTTTCTTTCAGACTTGCAAGTCGGAAAGAAACAGAGCAGCTCCAAGAAAACCAAGGAAGGAATGACACCACGAAAAAATAAATGATGTGCCATGGCACCCCGTTTATTTTTTCGTGGTTTCATTCTTTCCTCGGTCCTTGCTATAAGGCGTGAGTGGGCACATGTTGAACGAAGTACAGCCTTGAAATATACTAAACATTTTTGCGTGGCTTATATTCCCATAAATGCCACAAGTTGTTGTCAGGTATTGGGCAATCACATCTCCGAAACATATTTTTCTACGACTTAAGTATCCAAAACAAAGCTGCATTCATTGTCCGCGCTGCAAAATGAAGCCAACCTCCCACTGTGCCAGTATGAGGTCAGGTCTAAACGAGACGACTATAGAAATCACTTGTGCCTGACGTATTCGGAGGTTACAGTGGTGATATGCTGCTGCCATCGGCGACTCCCGTAAGAGCGGCGAAGAAGCGCACAGTACCATGTCCACGGATAGCTCTTGTCGCCGTTCGAGCAGTCTACCAGGGCGCAGCTGTTTTTTGACGTGCACTAAACGTACTTTTTGCTTACAGACATCACCATAACAAGTTGTTTAGGGCACGGTGAGGCAAAAAAAAAAGTGAAAGAGAACAAAAAAAACTGCATGAGCCCCTATCAGCCGCGCAACGGTCATCCCGCAAGAGCCGCGGAGAGGCGGCGGCAGGCGGCGCAGCGATAGCGAAGCTCGAGGCGTACACACTAAGAAGGAATCTGGCACTAGCGTCAATGCGGCTCACATCACGGCCGTCGGTGTCGTCATGAGCCACCGTTTTATTGGTCGTAAATTCAAACGCATTGCCGCATAAACGTTAACGAGAGTGCTTTGTTATATATGTTGAAAATGCACGCTACTTTAAAGCTAAGGGTAAAGGAAGTCAAGAGTGTTCCTCTTCATGAGAGTCTGTCGGAACGGTTGTCTTGGCATATCAATGCATAGTAAAGAAATAAACTGCAGAAGAGTTGCAAGCTGGGCGAGTTGGAAATGCATCTTGAATGAAACCAGGCGCAGTATTCCCCTATTCCCGTGTCGGCGCACGTACGTGGGACAAACTGGACGGTGCCTGAATGTGCGTTTACGTGAGCATCAGTTATCATTGAAAGGGGCAGCCTCGTCGCATTTGTCTTCTCACTGCAAGAAATGTGGCTGCACTCCGAATTTTTCTGAGACTGTCATTTTGTTCAAGCATAATCGCCAGATAACACGGGAAATCGTTGAGGCGTACCACATTAATGATAGGAAAGATAAGTGAGTTAGCCAAGCAAGTGTAATGCTTCATGCAAAATAGATCATGTATCTCAGGGGCTCGTGAGTTGATTTTGGCGCATGTTTGTTTTTCCTTTTTGGCATGGAATGTTTCATCTTGTTTGCGCAGTGTTCTGCGCTTTTTTGTTTGTTTTTTGGTGTTTGGGGGTGTGGTATCTTCTGCCTATATATTTCTTTTCTGCCTAATAAATTTTTCAGTTGTTAGAAGCGCTTGTCCTGTGTACTCCTTTCTGCGTCCTGTTACGTTTGCGCCTGGTTTCATTCAAGAAACATAGTAAAGAAAGCAACCCCCCAAACTCTTCAAAATCCAATTGTCATGTCAAGCCCAAGCCAGCACCACTCATCTTCCCATAACCCCCCCCCCCCCCCCCCCAACGCCGACATTGATTCCCAGGCCAAGTATCCTCTCTAGTGTACTTACTAAGCAACTCTATGAGCTGTACATGCATAGTAGGCTGTAGGTTTGGGCGTGTTGGTAATCCATGCTGTACTTCAATTGCGCAAAAAAGTAACGAAGACTGGAGAGAGACGACACCAGACAGAACGCTCTGTCTCGTGTCGTCTCTCTCCAGTCTTGGTTACTTTTTTTGCGCAATTGAAATACAGCTGTACATGCAACTTTTATGGGCTGGGATGTCAATGCATAAATGTGAAGTAGTTGGATGGAGCTGTGAAACATGTTAAAACAGCGCGGTAGAGACGGAACGACAGACGGGACGACAAGGAAGTATTGCGCTGTTTTAAGGACCAGGCCAGTCGGAAATGCTTGAAGCGTAGCGTATCCTGAAGGCAAGTCATAACTGTTTATGCACGGGATCTAAGATTTTGTGAAAGAAAGAATAGGTCAGATGAATGCGCACTTGTCACGTGCGTGAAAATTGAACCACCTGACTTCGTCGCGGAAATGCTCATGATTACTTCTCCCATGTTCGCGCATGCGCTGTTTCTGTATATCTTCTTTTGTGTGCGCTAAAATATTCACTTGATGTCCAGCGCTAGCCGCGTGTATTGTCTGCTTTGTCGTGCCGCCTCTACCGCGCTGTTTTAACATGTTCAATGGATAGGACAGCTCTCTGGCACTGAAAGGGGGGTGGAATGGGACGTTGCAGAAAGTGGTTGCTTTCGAGAGCGGAAGGTGGCATCGGAGAGAGGGGCCAGGTGGGCTGGAGGGGGCGAAGAAGGAAATGTTGATAGAAAGAGAAGTATTTACAAATATGTATGTACTTATGATATTGTCACGTAGCCAAAGACGACGCAGCTGTCTTGAAGGAAAAACAAGTTTATTGGAGTGAACTTGTGCTCCCCTAACAACTCAAAGAACAGACAGGCGGCGAAGCAGCAGTCAACAAAGTGACGTGCGCAGACTGGTGTCGGCGAATCAAATACCGCGGCGTTTGCTCTGCAGGCTTTTTATCTTCCGGTGCGAGTGGTTCCCTAATCGCCGATTTACATTCAGACTTACATCCAGACCGCCGATTTACAACACTGTGGATCGAAGACGATTATTCTAGGCCGGTGACGTGAGGGCGAAGCACGCTCCTTATCTGAATGAGATAGCCCATGCGGAAAAAAATGAAGAGTGGAACATGCGCTTCGCTTGGGACACACATAACAGAGCCGGGTGCGGCCGGGCAGTAAAAACAAACCACAAATAAACAAACCCGATGCATGGATCGCGGCAATATGCAATATAAAAGATTCGGTGTAGGGATGAAATGCGAAATTGGGGGCAAAAAATAGCCGTGAACAAGGTGGTCGCGAGCCAGTTGACGAGCTTGATGGGCCCGAGCGATAGCAACGCGAGCGTATTTAGAGGGGGAGGCAGGAAGTAGCGAGTCAAAGGCAAAGCCGGTTGGCCGCCAAGCAGTATAATGAAATGTGGAGAAACCCGACGTGTCATTGCGGGAGGTGTTGTAAGCTAAAGCGACGAATGGCAACTCGAGGTTCTAATCTCCGTGGTCATAAAAGACGCACATGGACAGTATGTCGGTTAGCGTCCGGTTCAATACCGACAAAAATACCGTATGTTTCTAGGGGTAGGGGACCTTGTCGCTGTTGTTGACATGTATTGATAAGTGTAAACATTGCAAATTCCAGCACCTACAGCTTTCCCGCCTTGTTCACGAACATAAACAACGTCCACGCTCAACATCATTTAAAGGTCACGCTCATAGATAGCCTCATATCATGGTAATGGCTCTTTTTTGACAATTGAGACCCCTACGCCATTATTCATCATCAGCTGTGTCCACGTCTACTGCAGGGCAAAGGCCTCTCCCCTAGATCTCTAATTATACCGGTCCTGTGCTAACTGCGACCAATTTATCCCCGCAAACTTCTTGATCTCGTCTGCCCCGCTAACTTTCTGCATCCCCCTGCCAAGCTAACGTTACGGGAGTAGAAGAGAGCGTAGTGGGTGAGGAAACCAAGGCGTGTTAAGAACATATTAGTAGAAATTAAAAGGAAGAAATTGGCGTCAGCAGGGCACGTAATGCGAAGTCATTACGTGACTTCGCATTGGTCATTAAGGGTAACCGTTGGTCATTAAGGGTAACAGAATGGATCCCTGCCCCATTAAACGGTATTAAATAATGGCGCCATTCCCATGTGCCCATTCCCAATTTCTGACATTCTGAAACTTGCACGGCCCATGCGGTATAGCAAAGCTGTGCGCAATTACCGCCAATATGCATAAAGCTGGCTTTCTGATTCCTATTGGGTCAAATAAAATTCCGGTTTGTGACCCAAAGGTACACGCCGCAGCTACGATAAGCAGGGACGATAGCATCTTCCGCCAGAGGCTCAACAAAAATTCTCCGATTTCCGTTGGCTACGACGCCAACATACCCATTCGAAGCAGCGCTCTGAGACGTTCAACTGGAAGTTAGTGCTTTCCCATTCACAGCTCATAGAAGGTGCCTACGTGTCCGTGCATTTTGTTTTAAAGCAAAAGTTGTACCTCGCTGATGGCGACCGTCACGTCACCATAATGTGCTGTAGTAAAGCCAACTTTAGACAATAAGTATCACGAAACGATGATGATGATAAACGAAGGCACTTTCAGAGCCTCGGGAATACAAAGCCTTCCGTGGCCGAAATCTAACCTGGGCCTCTCGCGTAATGCAGCCGACGTCTGTCCAATGAGCCATTCCGAAACGGTCGAATCAGTTTCGATTTGAAGCGAAGCTTTCTTTGTCTTACTTATGGCGACCGTACCATCAACAAACCTCGGCGGGCCACCTACAGTCCCAACGACAGCGAACGAATCCCTCACGAGAAGTATGAGCGTGTTAACCATCGCTATCGTTAGACGAGGGGAACTAGTTTTTTTCGTCACCATCACAGAAACCAATCACCTAGATCCGAAATCGCAGCAACATAACTACGGAACCATAAAGAGGGTTCATCAGCGCTGCCTGCGCTCTAAATTCGGAGCTGTAGTGTATAGTATCCTGTCTCCTCCAACAGAATGCGTATGACCGCGTGCCGTTAAACGTGAGCGGGCAACCCCTAAATTTAAAAACTCGGCCTAAAGCGTAGAGGTGGGAACTTTCAAGCGGCGGCATATCTTTCCTGGCTTCCCGAGCTTACCTCCACTCTTAATGAATCGCTGCGCGCAAGTTACGCCTTGCCGGGCCGCAGAGTATCCAAGCTTTGAGCGGATCGAGCTACGATGCAGAGCTTCGGGGCATCCGAATTCCTGGCGAAAAGCTGCTTAAAGTAAGCAAGGGAACCACATTCGTGCTCCGCCAAGCGGCACAAGTGACGCTGAACGTTCGATCCTGGGGCAGACGTCAATTATTATCAAGCTTACGAGGACTTCTACTTCTCCAAGCGTGATAAAAAACACGCTTGGAAGGACCGGCGTGTAAAGGGAAAGTGTGGAAGTATGCCGTGAATGTTCGTCGTGTACAGTCGGGTGAATGACAGGAACATGTTAGCAGAGTAAAAGCGCATTCAGGTGAATCATCGCTTTTGCAACCATGCACTGCGTGTGCTGTACACGCTCGTACTTTTACACCGACCCAAAACTGAAGGAACTGAGCACATAAGGCGCTACGCTTTTTTTTGGTACGTCTTCTTTTAACTAATTACACGAGTGACCGTGAATGTCAATAAATATATCGAGTAACATAACTAACGACTTCTTAGACGGTGCTTCAAATGCCCCTAAAGATTTTGCTAAATTTGAAAATTATTTTAAAAAAATGAAGGAAGCTCTAACTAACGCGTAAGACTTGAAGGTAGCGAAGCTATACGCAACCTTCACGATCATCACGATAGTTTAAGTCCACGATTGCAGCCGATTTGCTTCTTCCTCGCCGTCGCAACGGCCTTGACTCCATGTGTGCTGCTATAAGTGTGAGCTTCGTTCATTTTTTTAAAACTAAAAATCCTTAGACATCACCTTGGAGGGGCGTACGCTATGACGTATCTTTCTCGTTCCGATCAAGTGTTGCCACAATTACGGCGAACTCTCCAGTCTTTCTCGTTTCGAGCAAGTGTTTCCACGATTGCTGCGAACGATGGAGCTTTTTTTTTTTTGACAGTTTTGGCCAATCTTGCTAAGTGGTTATGCTTGGCTTGACAAACGTGCGGAGGTCCCCGCGAAGCACGCATACGTGACCGCTCGGCATTTTGTTGCTTTTAAATGCGAATGCATTTATTAGCCGGGGGTTGTCTTACTCCGTTGGCCAGCGTGCGCCTGCATTCCTCCAGCGCGAGCGCACGTGAGCGCGCGCCTCGTAGTTCTGCCTTCGTCGTCGTCGTCGTCGTAAATGCGAATGCATTTCTTAGTCGGGGGCTCGAGACGCCGTTGCCGCGCAGCTGGACGCGGCTATGGAAAGAGTGCGCGTGCGCTCCAAACCCTTTGACCCCATAGTCTTGGTTGGCGACTTCAACGTTGACGTGCGCAAGAAGAGTGGCGAGTGGCTGGTCGAGTACATGCAGACCAGGCACTCTATGCATTGCCTCTCTGCCGGCTTCGACACGTGCCCCACTACCATTCACGGGAGTTGCATTGATCTGGTCTTTACGCGAAACTGACGCGCGTATGCTTCTCAAAGACCCTTTGACCGTGCACTTTAGCGATCACAAGGCAGTGATTGTGGCCGTCAGGTACAACGATAACACAAACAGGTGCTGATGAATAAATGATTACGTTCACACTCTCGTCATTAATTACGCCATTACTCGCAACACACTCATCGGTGCACCCAATGCATTCGCATTTCTGCACGATTCCCTTCGGGGAGGTGCGGGGGAATTTTTTTTTCATTACCTGGAGGGCGGTCGCCGCGATTGACGCGCTCACGTGCGCTCGGAATTTTCTTAGTATTTTTAACTGCGCACACGAAAAATAACGATTTGATAAACAGCTTCTCTGTTAAAATTCTCCATAAAGCCTAAGGTGGGAACGCCCTCCCACCGCCGCATTAGCGTGCTGTAACATCTGAAATTACGCAATGACAAACCTTTTCCTATAACTTTCTGTGGAGCTGGTTTTTATAGCCGGGTTTTATTTATTTGTTTATTTTCACATCACCTTCGTATTAGGTTTATGGCATGCGTCATCGCACCACAGCTTCTAAAACAACTGTGTTATACTGCCTCATAACACTACTGCAGCTATTACGACAGGCTCATAGGTTAGATTTCGTTCGTATAATGTGGCATTTATTCTACGTTGTTCTTTTCTCTCTACTTTTCCTGCACCAAAATGCCAATGTATTTTTAATCTCCTTAACAGTTGTGTAGTTCACCTTCTCGGAACTACCTTTAAATCGCGGTTCTTGAGGAAGGCACCCACTTCCCTCGCATGTATTTGGCTGAACAGTAATCAAGTTACCTAAAACTACTTCAAATCGTTTTTGCGTCCCTTCGTGAGGCCAAACATCCGCCCATCAATTTTGAAATACTTGACTAGAATGCGCTCCGTTCTTACGCAGCTTGTTGTAGCTTATAAAAGTGAAGCAGTACCCCTCGTGCCAGACAGTTTGCTTTCCATTATCTCATTTTTATGCTGGTACAACACTAGGGCGTTCTCCCGCCTCGTTATCCGTTATGAATTTCTCTTCCTTTTTGTGCCCGTATGGAATGCTTTTGCTACTTCACTGTTCGCGTACTTCACAGACAGTTTCTCAAGCTTTCTTCCCCACTGCTTCTGCAAGATGGTCATGTGTCCATGCAACATAAGTGTCTATGAAACTTAAGTGTGTCTATGCAACTGAAGAGGTGTCAATGCAACTTAAGTGCCCGCCTACCGTGATGCGTCGTTCTTTACCGATTGATTGATTGATTGATTGATTGATTGATTGATTGATTGATTGATTGATTGATTGATTGATTGATTGATTGATTGATTGATTGATTGATTGATTGATTGATTGATTGATTGATCTATTTATTGATCGATCGATTGATTGTGGGCTTTAACGCGCCGGCGCTGCACAGGCGATGAGGCGCGCTGTAGTGGAGGGCTCCGGATTAATTTTGGCCACCTGAGGATCTTTAAACGTCGCCGAAATCTGGAAAACACGGGCGTTTTTGCTTTTCGCCTCCATCAGAAAAGCGGCCGCCGCGGCCGGATATCGAACCCGCGTCCTTGGGCTCAGCAGGAACACGCTATAGCAACTGATTCACCGCGGCGGGTAAGCAAATTTTACTTCGTGCTTTTCGTACTTGAAACAACCTCCTAAAGCCCAACAGCCAGTTAGAACTTGGAACTTCTCGCGTACTCCTCACATTTTCGCGCCTTCATCACAGGGCTCATTCCTGAACACTCAACATTACATGCCAAAGTTAGTGACACTACGAGTAAAAGCCGACCGATTGATTCCTAATAGGTACCGTCGTAACAATTCCACATCTCAACTTTTACTCTTCGCCGGACAGCAATTAGCGATGGTGCATAATATTTCCCCCAAATTTAACGCTCTTTCTTCAAAGCAATGCTGCAAAAATAAGCGAAAACAAGTTCTTACTCTCCAGAGCAAAAAGAAATTGAGAACGAAAAATAATAAACAATTAATATCTGTGGAATGCGGGTTTAAATAGCAGAGTTATACTGCTCTTCGGCGCATTTAGAACGCCCTGGGAGGTACCAGAAAAGGCAGCCACATTTTGTTGGTTTCGTAAACCATCGTCTGGATATGTGTTTACACGCCAGGTTTGTGTCGAAATATGGCATCATTTAGTACGACGTTATAAAATTGCTTTAAAGTTTTCATGTTAAAATGACCACAAGCATATAATTATGCTCCTACTCAGGCACATATCGCGTATGCAGCCAAACGGGCGTACTCAGTCAGCTTTACCAAACAAAAATGAGTCTGCAGGTACAACACTGCATGAGGTGTACGAATAACACATCGGCAGTTTTCTATGCCTCCGGGTTGGTTGCTCAGGTTTTGGCTAAGATGCTCCCTTACTATTGATCAATTAAATAATTAAGCAATAGCCAATACTAATATATACAAAAGCATAGGCAATTAATTAAATAATTGCTTCATCAATTACATAATATTTACAAATTAATTATTAATTGATTGATTGATTGAAAACATTTAAACACTCAATAATGCAATGTAACACTAGTATTTGATTGATTGATTGATTGATTGATTGATGATTTGATTGATTGATTGATTGATCGATCGATCGATCGATTGATTGATTGATTGATTGATTGATTGATTGATTGATTGATTGATTGATTGATTGATTGATTGATTGTGAGTGAATGGTAAAATTCTTTTCACTTTTCGCTAGGGACGGCTTGGTTGAAGCAGAGGGCTGTAAATGCTGCTATTTTTTTCGTTGACATTTATTTCCCCCTAAATTTTATTTATTTATTTATTTATTTATTTATTTATTTATTTCAGTACTATTCATTTTAGAAGTATTTACAGAAAGGAGCAAGGATTTAAACAATAACAAATTCGAGCGATGATGCTACAATTTCTGCAAAATTTACAGTTTGAACGTTGCAAGGTCGTGGATGGATGCAGGATACAATGTGGGCGGAAAGGCAATTCCAGTTCTTTCTTGTTCTTGTGATGAAGGAGCCACTGTAATAATTTACTAGCAAGATGGCACCCCTACTTTGAAACTATAATGTAAACGAGGTGAAATTTACAAGGGGGATGTAAAAAGCTTCTCTTTTAAGAGCTATTATAGCGATACATATTGTCACGAAGCCAAAGACGACGCGGTTGCCTTCCAGGAAAACAAGTTTATTGGATCGAACTTGTGCTCCTTTAACAACTAAAAAAAAATACACAGAAGGCGAAGCAGCAGTCAACAAAGTGACGAGCGTAAGCGAGCATCGGCGAGTCGAATACCGCGGCGTCTGCTCTGGAGGCTTTTATCTTTCGGCGCGATTGCTTCTCGAACCGTCGATTTACATTCAGAACATTGTAGATCAAACAAGATTATTTTAGGCTAGTGACGTAAGGGCGAAACGCCCTCCGTATCAGAATGAGATAACCCGTGCGGCATTAAAATAAAGAAGGAAACACGCGCTTCACTTGGGACACAGATAACACAGCCGGGCGCGGCCGGGCAGTAAAAACAAAACATCAACAAACAAACCCAATGCATGGTTCGCGGCAATATTTTTAAGAACAGGAGAAAGCATTTGCGTGGTTAGAAGGCGACTGTGGGTGCATACCTTCCTCCTGTTCGCCTCCTGACGCCGCAGGCTCCCCTGTCGGGTGAGAGAGATCCCTCGGAGCAGACAGCGAGCGATGCGTCCGCAGGTCCAGCCGATGAACGCCAGCGGAAGGAGGTACATCAGCAAGAACAGGCTGGCGTAGTAGCCCCTGCACAACGCGTCTACTCATTATTATCACGCCATGCATTCACTAGGAGCTTCTTCCGCTCCTGTGTCCTGACAACATCCATCAACTCATCTGGACAGCAACAGGCGGATGCGGTGACAGGTGCACCTCCCACGACGCATACACAGCCTCTATTTCCACTGGACTCAATTTCCAATTTGGTCACCGACATAGAAGACCTACGGCGTCCCACGCACACACGTATGCCACCGTGCAGATCAAGCACCCCTGGTGGGCTCACCTATCGCGAGGATGTGGCGCTACGGAGGATTCGTGTCTGTGCGGCACTCATACCAGCTGTCACCCACACCCGGCCACCCGATCGATTGGCGCCATGTGGCCTTACTTGCCCATATTGCTCCACATCGGCATCGACCGCAGATATCCACACTCTTCAGTGGACTTGCCGTGGTCTACAGCGCTCCTGAAATCGGAAGCTAAACACTGTGAAACTGTATGCAGACCCATGTTCCGACTAAGAACGCCGGCTCTGGATGCCGTATCACCACAGGTTCTTGGACTTCAATGCAGAGAACGATAGATTGATTGATTGATTGGTTGATTGCTTGATTGATTGATTGTTTGATTGCTTGCTTGATTGATTGATTGTAGGTCTTAACGCGCCGACGCAACGCATGCGATGAGGTGATACGGCTCTTGATGCCGTATCACCACAGGTTTTTGGACTTCATTGCCGAGAACGATTGATTGATTGATTGATTGATTGATTGATTGATTGATTGATTGATTGATTGATTGATTGATTGATTGATTGATTGATTGATTGATTGATTGATTGATTGATTGTAGGGCTTAATGCACCGACTCAACGCAGGCGATGAGGCGCGCTGTAGTGAAGGGCTCCGGATTAGTTTTGACCACCTGGGGATCTTTAACGGGCGCCGAAATCTTGTACACACGGGCGTTTTTGTTTTTCGCCTCATTAAAAAAAGGGGCTGCCACGGCCGGGACTCGAATCCGCGATCTGGCGCTGCCGAGAACGACTTGTTCCAGTACATTTAACAGCAATCTTTTTTCTAAAATAATGGATCTCATCGGGCCTATCACTTCGTACCTTGGTGATTACAAGGGTTACTTAACGGGAGGCTATCTACAAAATCTCGCAGCTCATTGCTGCGTTAGAAAATACTGTACATAGCCCACATCCCAAAGGTACTGTTTAATCGACTGAAGGCTGTGGTTTTGTGGACTAGAACAAATCGAACCCGCTCTCGACCCTGTGGTCTGCTCGAATCAACCGACAAAGCGAACCCCCGGAGGAAATTTTTTCTTTGTCTCCCTTACTGCAAAGTTGAACGACTTTCGCTACATTCCGCTGGGGGCCGCCACTTCGTCCGTCTCCACCGGAGCGTAGTGACGCGCAGCAATTTCTGTGACGTTATCTAATCGCACACGCCGACGGCTGAAAGCGTTCTCATCCCTCGGCATACTAGCATGTGAAGAAACTTTGGTATATTTGTGGTGAGGAAACAGTGACAAAATGGAAATGCGCTAAAGAAGTAGAAAAAAGTACACGAACTGTAAGGCCTCTTTCCGCGCGATATATACGTATTCCTTGCGTGGCTGAAATTACTTAGATATAATAGCAAATGTTTGCTTTGCTCTTAGCGTGTATAAGCCCGCGAACAAAGTTTGCTTTCCTCTTAGCTTACATAGCCCGAGCGCCCTTCTCTAATGCGTCATTAAACATTGCGCAGACCACTTTGTAAATGAGCCACTGCCCTCACGCGTGCGTAGACTGATAGTTCTTACTGTTTTGCACGACACCGTTTTCTCTGGTTAAAATATTGGGCAGAATTTCATATTTTTGTTCCGTTTCGGCTGCAGAGAGCGCAGAGCTATCCTGTTACATCAAGAGGGGCGACTACGCTTGACCTTTTATTGGTATTATTTTTTGGAGCAGTCCCCATTTCCTGAGAACTTTACTCGCGTTGGAGCTGCGTAAAAACGCAGGTCTTGCGCAAAACGTTGACCCGAGAATCGCTTATCCTCCGTTTCCAGGAGAACGGGGTGAACTTTTTGCGAACACTCGCGAGAGCTGTAGGAGGAGCCAAATCAGAGAGTGTCAAACTTGGGAGCAGAGGCGCTACGCAAGGCTTAGTCCTCTCTCCATTTCTTTTCACGGTTGCGATCAACGAGATAGACGGGCTTCTTCATAGTGTATACGCAGACGACATAAATCTCTGGGTCACGGGAGGTAGCGACGGCCAAATTGAAGAAACGCTGCAGACGGCCATTCATACAGTCATACACTAAGTATCCGCCAGACGTTATTCTATGTTTCTAGGGGAAGTGAATGAACTTTGTACGAACCCTCGCGAGATCATAGCCACTCTTTTTGGTTTGCTCATTTTCGTAGTAGTTGGCAGTGCCCTTGGGATGCGCACACTTTTCAGCACTCGGTGAAATGTCAGAAAAATTTCTTGGGAACTTCAAGGGACCCGGAAAAGCCTTTAGTAAAAGTTACAAAAGGCCTGTATTGTCGCGTAGCACCAATACAACGAAGCAATTCCGTTGAAATTATTGATCTACATTCAGTATTAGCTGCGCCAGAACCAATTAAATGCACCTCTCCCCCCTTGCCGATCGATTCCTCTTCCCTCTCTGCTGCTTTCAGAACAGTTGGAAACACTGGGAATATCCATGTGACATCACGACGCTCGACTTCCGTTCTGCGCTAGCTACATTCCTGCGCCTTGGCACGCGTCAATCGCTGCGGACCCGCCTTTGTCTCGGGATTGCGCAGGGAGGAGGAAGAGCAGCCGGAAGCCAATGGCAGTGACGTTTCCGGCGGACCTCGCCGGCGATTGGGCGAATCAGGGTAAGCCTCGCCGTTGCGTCAGCAGCGATCGGCTCGCTGCGGCGTCGCGCTCATCGGCCCAGAAAGGCTAGCTTCAAAAATTGTTTACAAATTATCCGTACAACGTATGGGGCTCACACTTAGCTCAAAAATCCCCCGTTATGCGTTCTACCACCTGAATGCATTTGATTGCCACCTTCACAAAGCTTTTCTGGGTACCTTAAGTTTGCTGATGGGTGTTGAAGGCGCTAGCATGGAGATTATCGATGTCTTCCTTACTGCTACGTTCTATTTGCGTCTCTTTCTTCGCCTTGGTATCCTCGTAATTTGCGCGAAGTACAGCGGCAAGCAGACTGGCCGCAATTCACAAGGAAGTTTCCCCAGAGTCAGAGCTCTTCCTCTCCTTTGGGTGCAGCTGTTCTACTCACGGGCTGTCTAGTTCACCTGTCACGCGGCACGCAGCAGGCTGATTCTTGTTTTACGACCATGAAGCCATCACCATCTTAACTAACGCCAAGCTACGAGTACCGGTTGACGAGGTGGGACCTCAGAGCGTAACCTTCGAAGCATGGCGAGCTGTCCTAACTGGTACGGATTCATAGGGTAGTAGGAGGCTGCGCAATAATTTTGATTACCTGGGAATCTTTAATCCTACGCTTTATGGACAAGTGCCGCAAGAAAGATTGGAAACGGAAGGGGTCACTAACAGTTAACGAGCGCCGAAATCTAGGCACGCGGACGTTTGCGTTTTGGCCTACTCCACAAAAGTGGCCTTCGTGGTCGGGTTAAAATCCGCCACCTTGGATTCGGCAGCACGGAAATTCAGCCAATGAGCTACCTGATTTACAGCTCCAGTCCCACCTAAGCTACAGTACTGTTACTGAAGGTACTTTTGATGTCACATCATCACGTGCAGCTCAGCAAATTCCCTTCATTTACGCGTCCCTAGTTAACTATATGCAAACGAGACGTGATAAACGTCTAAATTCCTTTAAAGTAAATAACAATCTAATTTTCAATGAACCAAATGGGTTCGATCTTTTTCGCTTGCCATCCATGTTCGGAAAGCGCAACAGCTGCTCATTTTTTTCGGACTTTATAGCCTTTATAGCTGTACTGTAGAATAGTGCGAAGTAGATGAAGATGGTCGTTACTGTGTTTATGGCGGGCTTGCATTATGGATCAAGTAATTTCAAAAGCAAGGTCCACGATTAACAGTAGCAAGCACAGAACAGAACCTTGTATTTGGCGAAGGTGTCTTCGTCCCTGTTAACAAGATAGAGCGCAAATAGGATGAGAGAGCAACAAAGAGATGAACACTAACTCAGTTATTAGTTAGTGGCCTGTTCGTGTTTTTGTATGTTCTGATGCTCCTTCCTATTTGACATATTTGAGTCGCTGTATTTTTCCTGTTTGTTTCGTCGCCTCTGGTATTAATTTCGTGACGCCGAAAACTGGTTTCATACTTGTATCAAGATGTAACAGAAAAGCGCTGTCATCTGCAGCGACCACTCCCAAAACAAAGCTACCAAGACAGCGGCTTCCAGAGTTCCTTTTCTATGGTAGAAAAAAAAGAGTCGTTATTAGGTCCATCGCAGCAGCCTTCACGCCTTGCTGTCTGATATAAGAAATGTTTTGTTACCTCTTGTCCATTGTTATGACCCTATATGTGTCATGTAAGATGTTGCTTCGTCGCTCATACAATCATACAGACGTCAATAAGCGTGTCCGGCAGATCGACACATAAGAGGTAACGAAAGAATATTGAAAAAGACGGCACACAGCCTGGCATCGACTGCAGGTCGGAGAATTGGGCCCGTTCAATAACAGCGCACTTTTTCTATCAAGAGAACACCTTCTTAGATGTATTTTTTTTTTTTCACATTTCTTGTGCTCTCGGCTTTTCTCTATAAAACATCACACTACTGTTACAACAGCCCCTAATAGGTGTATCTACTGGCGCATTCGATTGCAGTGTTTTCTGGTGAAACGTTTGCAATGAGATTCGAAAAAGTCACTGCTGTTTAGTGAAAAGGCATTACACCTTTTGTGTACAATGCCGCATGAATCGACGGCCAATTTCCAAGTATTGAGAAGTGGCACTGTGTCGTCAAGTCTGCGTCAAAAATAATCAAGAAGACGAAATTTCGTTTCCCGGAGAACTCTTTGTAACGCTGACAAAGCTGTCTTTCTTACTTCACACAAAGACTGAACCAGTTCCATCGAGACGAAAGTAAAGAGATCAGCGGCAGGGAGGATTCAAAGCATGTTAACAAAACAGATCGTATAAATAGTTCATCGGCTCGCATTACAAAATCTTTCATTTCTCGTTCAGAAGCTGGACACCTGCAAGCTTAAGGAGTTGCATGAGTAAAGCGTTTCTGTTTTTCTCGGGGGTTGACATTCTTCTTCTACAAAAGGAGGCTTAGCGCAGTCACGACGCGGACGGTGACCTGACGGCGTCTTTGTCATTGCTGCGCTAAACATTCTATTGTAGCCATGAACAAACTGGCCCTACAATAGCTTTAAGTATCTATTCCCCGTCTACTGTGTCTTTTTGGCCGAAAGGTGTCTCGTGTCTCATATAAGCATGGCTGCGTGGGCGGTAAATTCGGGGCAATGCACTTCGATGTATTTAACCCGACGGTTGCTTTTGTGTATGGAGCGAGAAGATATATTTGGCTCTTTCCGTTACATGCCAATTACGTAAAACTAAATATATCTCATAATACTCCCGATGACAGTCTGCAGCATTTTGCGCTGAGGCCTGCTGGGGACTGCGTATGCACAACGTATGGTACCTCTTCAACGCTTGCGACAAAGCATTGTGCCTGTCATCAATCAAACTTTTTTAGCGATGACACGTATTAGCATTCCCCGACGACGTTGGAATTCTCTAGGACCTACGGACGTCGATTAGGGCAGCTCCTTTTGGATTTCCATCGGTTGTTGGCTATTCGTTGATAGGTAGTCAGGCTATCCGCATTTCTTCTACTTTTGCAGACGCGCGTACACGCAGACAAGCTCCTCAGTGCAACAGTTGGTGTATTGTTTTAGAAAGAAGGCTCGACCGAAGTGTTTCCTTGAGCGAAATATTTCCTAGGGCAGCGTAGAAAATATTTCCAATGGTACCTGGTACGAAAGTTGTGTGAGGCAGTTTAGCTTGCGCCGTGGGCGAGTTTTTACGTCAGAAGCGCCGCTGTATAACATACAAAACAGCGATAAAGCACTGGGACCGTCTATATATTTTGTTTGAGGCTCTTAAACTTGTGTCCTCAAACTCTCAGCAGGACATTCGGTCATTAATTGTGCATAGGTTGAAAACTGTTTTTATTGACGACAAATTGTCCTTTGTCTGTAACTATTTGGGCCAGTGCCCATGTATTTTTATTTATTTCCGATTAGTTATGCCCGAGCGAGAGACACACACACAGAAAGAAACATTTAGTGGGCTTGATAGAGTGACTGCAACCCTAATCCCGCAGACAATGTGTTACCCTAACTGTCATTGCCCGAACCACCAGGTGTGTCTGGTCCTGCAGTCCACAGCTGGCCACAGATCAGGAAGGCAACCGTCATTGCTTGGATCGTGCTGGTTTTCTCCTCAACCTGATTTCATAATCATTTTAACAATTTTTCGTAAGTCTGGATTTCAATGACAAGTTCTTGAATGATTCCCTTGAAGGCACAGAATGTCCCTTGAAGAGGAGCAAGTCAGCAAGGGAGGGGAGCAATGGTCAATCGGCACTCGCCTCCTGAAGCTGGGATCGAGCGTGATGAGGCAGCTTCGACGCGAGATGCTGCCGTAGTGGGACCACAGCGTGTCGGACTCTGCGCGTGCGGGCTGCAGGAAGGGAGAAGCCAGGAGGCACGGCGCAGCCCACACGGCTAACAGGATGCGCTTGGCCCGCGCCTTGCTCTGCTGGGCACGGGACACCAGAGGGTGCACAATGGCCAGGTACCTGCGGCGGAGAGAAGAACGGGGCTATTGTATCAGCGCGTTAAGGTGAGTTTATGACAGTATGTAAGTTTATGAGAAGGTAGGAAGGAAGTTACAGTACAGGAAAGGCAGGGAGGTTAACCAGGATACTGTCCGGTTGGCTACCCTACTTAGGGGGGAGGGGATACGGGAAATGAAAGGGAAAGAAAGGAGAGCGGTACATATTAAAGGAGAAAATGAGAGGAAGAAAAGTAGGAAAAATACAAGGCGTGACCATGCCAACTACAAAGGCAGTACAAAGGACGTACACAAAACCAGAAAATGCACAAAACTAAGGTGGTACACTGATGAAACTGGCGAGCTAAGGGCACTGCACAGTAGTAATGTCCCTACAATCGTTCAGACAGGCCCGTATTGTCGAAGTTTATGAGAGTTTCGCGAGCAATTAGCCCCAACAATCCCCCCACTTATTACCTCAATGGATCACCTTTAACTGACGTTACTATCTATAAGTATCTTGTAGCCCATATTACCAATAGCCTCCCTTGTGAAACGCATGTGAAATACATTTCTTACAGCGCCAATCGCACGTTTGGCTTTCGTCGTCACGACGGTTCTCTTGCTTCGTCATCGTTGAAATTAATATTAGGCTGCGTCTATTCCCCCGGCAACCGTGAGAATTACCTCCGGGAAATTCTCACGGCCTAAAATTTGCTGAGGAATATTACCTCCCATCGTAACCGCCCAAAACCGAACAGAGCGTATCCCAACCTTTCGTACCATAACCTACCCAAATCCAGCCCAACTGCAACAATCCTTACCTAACCCACCCCAACGACACAGCATACTATCTATATTTAACCTAATCCAACTTATTCTTGAATTCCTGTGCGTCGATCTTCTGATATAATAATGACCAGGATAAAAAAGCATTTATAAAATCACCATGAGTGAAAACTTCAAAATTTCTGAAAGCTAAAAAAAAACTTCGGCCATGCGGGACTCCAAGCTGAGCCTTCTCATTTAAAAGAAAGTGCTATAACAGAGCGCAACAGGAGCACCTGTAGTAAACAGTTTTTAGGAAATAACTGTCCCAGAAAATCTCCTGGCGGCGTGCTTAGCCAATCAGAGGCGACTGCCCTGACAAATTCCTGACGGTAATTCTCACGGTTGCCGGGATAACAGACACTACCTTAATATTATACAAGACACTCGTTCGACCGGAAGTCGAATATGCCTCATCCGTCTGGGACCACCGTACTAGATCGCTTACCTTAACTCTAGAATCCCTACAAAACCTTGCTGCTAGGTTAATTTTATCAAACTATGAGAGCCTTGCCAGTGTCACAGAAATGAAAAAAAAAAACAGTTAAATCTTGATGACCTCTCTACAAGACGCATCGTTTCTAGCTTGTGCACATTTAACGAAATTTAAAGCACAAATCAAATTCTTAGACAGACGCTTTTTGCTGGCTCCCCTTATGTATCTCCCCGTATTGACCACAACTCTAAAGTTGGTTTACCATTGTGCAGATCTAAGCATTATCATGACTCTTTTGTTCCAAAAGCCAGCGTGCACTGGAACAGCCTTCCCGCTTCCACCGTCTGCATCCCCGAGCCCGTCATCTTCACGTCGGCAGTTTAGGATCTTGTTCATTCATTGTAATTTTTGTTCTCTTCCCGCTCCACTGCGTGTTATTGCTGTGTTTTAGATGCGAAGCATCTCATGGTCGGGGCTATGTCCCTCCCCTTGTCGTTGTCGTTGTTGCGCCGTCCACACCCCCACTGCACATTCTCGGCTTGCTGAACGCCCGGTCCCTTCTATGGCTCCTGAAGCGACAGTGTTGCCGGTGTCTTCCTGAGTAGTCTCCCTGAGTAGTAAGCGAAACAGCCATGGGGTCAACGGAATTTCCCATTTTGTAGTTCCGGTAAATGAAAAGTTCGGTAGTTACCATGGAAACCGAAGGGTAAATATAACGGTAGCTACGTACCTCAACCTCACTGAAACGATGAACTGAAAACTAATGGGCACTTGAAGGGACCTCATGCCTGCTTCGCATTCTACTCAGGGTTCCACTACGGGAAGATGGTGTAATTTTTTTTTCATGATTACCCCACTCCTCTCTGTAACGCCTGAAGGGCTTTGAGAGTGAATAAATGAAATTAAATTAAATAAGGACTTGTTCGATGATCAGTTCCGGACCGTCTGAGGACTGCTAGGGCCGCGATCCGGCGCTCGAAGGTGGTCCCGCATGGTTCGCGGATTATCAGGTACTGGTAAATCCAGGTCACCGATGGAAGGTTCGTGCATTGTTGTGCAGAGGGTCCCCAACTGACATTGAAGTTTCTAGTACAATATTAATACCTTAAGTGATCGTCAACACTACTCGGAAGCCACTTTCCTATTAAATGCAAACTTTGCATTCTTAACAAAAGAATAAGAGAGCCATGTCAGATCCGTGTGAAAGCGGCAATCTGCACCCTTGGTGATGCTGTTGGACACAAACAATGGGGGTAATAAGTAGGACAAAATGCAGTGTGAGTACTGCGGGTGATGATTTCTGCCCACCGCAAGTAACCCTGCCATGGGGTTTCTCCGGTGTGCAGAAAGTCTTGCGATAAACGTACGGCCTCAGATAGCGAGTGCCCCAATCGTATTCCAGCGACTCAGCTGCTACGAACAAGCACCAAACGAATAAATTAGCTATCTAATCGACTGCATAAGAGATACAAATCGACGCTGGTTAGCGTTACATCCAGACATCGCGTTGTGTTCACACTGCAGACGGCTCAAGACGGTGTGAAAACTAGTTTCCCCTCTTTTTCACAAGAGAAGATTTCTCATCACAACAGAAGCCGGTACGACTACTAGTTCCAATGCAGCGTCAGAAAGAGAAATGCACCAGCACACAAAAACACATGGCCAAGTCCTCACAACCCCTTCCTAGAGGCCTCAGCCAACCCATTGGGAAGAAGCCCTCGGCAAGAGTTCTAAAGAACGCGAAGTTCCAGAGAAGCGTGCGTATGCAACAAGAGTACCCAGCGCCGGCATTGAGGACCTTCTGTTCCCGAAGGGGCCTGCGGCAACCCAACGGGAAGTCTTCGCCCATCTTCTCAATTACCTGGAGACGACTGGCCTCACGCAGCGGCTGTAACCTGGACTGCAGTGTTGCTGACTGATGTGCCTGGACTGACAGCCCCATATCTTGTTCTTTCCCCTCTCTTTATATATTTCTCTACATCTCTAACACTCTATTTTATCCTTTCACTCCCTCTCTATTTCCCTGCTTCCGCTCTGGGTTGTATGCAGGTGCCGAGCTCAAAAATATCCCCAGCGGACTTCCTTTGCATTTACTTTCCCACAAACCACAAAGGACCACAAATGTATCACTACAAAAAAAAAAAAAAAAAAAAAAAAATCGGCGTCCTTTTTTTGACGTCAGCCCAATCACGTGCAGGTCAGTCAAGTGGCAATTTCTCGTCGCTGGTTGAACATCGTCATCACCCTCGAAAGAGGGGGAGTAATACTTCAGAAAGTAAGCCAAATCGGGTCATCCCGATGACACTACTGCAAGGCGCATCGCAAGGTCAACGATTGCTCCAGTAGCGCTCCTTACAGTTCCTACCATGAAACTGCACAGGCCTGCTATGCAAGACGACTGACGTTGTGTACCCTTGCTGGCAATCGAAACATCAGCAACTGGTCACTCTTTTTCAAGAAACCGGTTAAAACGGCATAACCATACGGGTGTGCAAGGGCCATGCATCGCGTACCGCAAGAGTGGCAGAAAGAACATACCGACTGCTTCAAAAAAAAAAAACGTTTGCATACCCGAGGCTTATAAGACCAACATATAGTAAATGCAGCCAGCGCTAGGGGTGCAAGCTGTCAGAACATAGTGAACTATGGAAAAGGCAGACAATTTTAGTGGTGTTTATTCCACCCACCCACCCGCATTTCTTTTCGGGAAAAATAAAAACGGGAACGTTGGACCTTAAGTTGGCTTCAATGTGACCTAAAAATATATGTAAACAAATACCCGCGCTGTATCGATAAGAAATACGAAAAGAAGTTATGCCTTGATCTAGAATGATAAGATCCGCACATGTACTTCAACCAGCTTGAGGCGAAAAGCAACAACTCTTTTTCGAGTCCACCGCAAAGATAATAAAACATGAACACACTAGCGCAAGAATCTTGCTCCACTGGCTACGAGCTGTCACGGCTTTCACTTGGCGACTCGTCGGTCACCGCTGAGTTGGAGTAGAGCACGACATACTTATGCACCACGCCATCGTTGAGCAGGTTCTGCCGTTTTTATTGAATAAACCGAACCGGTTAGCCTCGCCAGGTGTCCAAACGTGCGTAACCTGATAAATATTTCATGGAAATAGCACGTGGTATGTCTGTCACCTGCTTCCCAACGGCAGTACTTGACCATAAACCTGGTTATGCTCCAGAGCCTTGAGATAACGTTGCCCACTTTCAGGCTCATGTGCTTGGACAGCTGAATGGAATACAAAACCAAACGTCCCTTCCCTAAACGCAAACGGAAAACACGCGAAGCTAGATGGTAAGCCCGCATTGCACAACGACATTTGAGGCTGAGATTCATCGAATGCACCTTATAGATACATCTACGTTTGATGTTGCTTCTATTTATGTAACAAATTTTTATTGTATTTATGAATGTTTTTCTTAATTGTAATGTGAATTTCTGCTTTATTAAAATATTTATTGTTGTTTGAATTAATGTAACCGTTGAATTTTCGTTTGCCCACACTTAGTATTTCATTGTTTTATTTTTTTACATTTTCTTTCATTTCTTAGTTGTTTTTTTACTCACAAGCACGTACCCGCCCAACCGCTTGCTCTTCGGCCGAACGAATCATCCATGTCCTACCCATACATCTGCAAACATGAATTCGGGTCGTCGTCATCATCATCATCAGCAGCAGCAGCACAGCTCCTTAAGGTGGGTTTTATTGTACGGCGTTTCACATACACACATCGCATGTTCAAGTCAGTTATTTCAAGCTTCGCTTCAAAAGTGCATCAAAATGCACAATCCCCTTGTGTGCGACCTAATGCTCGCAAGATTGCGCAAACAGCCGGGATTTTGAAAGAAGGGCCGTGTACGTACACTTTGTGTGGCACGCTCAACTTCTGAAAGGACGTTGTACTACAGGAGTCTCCGCACGTCGTGTAAGTTATCAAACAAAAATCATGCACTCCTCCCGTCTAACGCGATGATGGTTGAACGTGAAGCTTTTTCATTGTGGATTCTTTAGGTGGCCAATCCCACACTGAGCGTATGTGCTACTCGAAAGGTACCCAGCATTTTTCTAAAATACCCACAGTCCGTAGGCCGAATGTTTGGGTTTGTGGTGTGCGGCGCAAATCAGCGCCTGCTGCTTCGGGTTCGCGGCGACCATTCCCTCCGACGGACTGGCTTCAGACGTTGGTCCATCTATCAGTACGATCGCTAACTCACAAAGCATATGTATTGCAAAATCATTCTTTCCTGCTCAGCAGTCAGTGAGTGTCAGTGAACAGCATTAAGAGGGCTGCAAGAATGCCGTTCCCAATGCATCTTTCCAGTACTCATCTTCAACCAAGCTCTGTGGACAGTTCGAAGCATGCATGAAGCATGCACGAAGCATGCATGAATTTTCCAACGACAAAGACGCTGTCTATTCACTAAGTTCTTATTAAAACGAAAATATAGTTAAATCAGAGCAAACCAAAGTAAACTTTAGAAAATCAAACCGCAAGGCGTACGCAACACACAAAACTTTTCATATACGTTGACAGATTCCGAAGTGGTCTTTGTATAAAACTTACCAGCTTGCCGGGCTTTGATTGTCATGCATCTTGCATCTCATAGGGGTGGTCGCCTTTTGTGCGCTGAGGTTACTTTTCATGCACACACCATTTCTTCCTAATAAAATTCAGTTACTTGACAGCCCCCGAGTCATTGCTTCTTATTCGTACCCTCCTCCTTGTAAGCTTTGATCAGTATTAATGCATTCCAACCCAGTTTGCGGTCTTGTCGGTTCCACACACGCTAAAGCACACACGCACCGAAACGACCAACGAATCAGATGCTGGCCACTAGGTCGCCGCGACACTAGGTCATTTGTCACATGATTTCATTATTCTCGCGGTCTAGGCCTACAAAATGCTTTCTCGAAGTTTCTTGGTACGCGCGATTTGTCTTACTCATGGGGTGTGCGCTTGGTGTCGCAAGCCGAACACCAACAGCAAGGAGCAACGAAGGTTGCGTCAGTGAATGGACACACCCAAAAACAGAGCTACAAGTTCAAAATAGGTGCAGGCTGTGCTGAAAAGACACTCCACTGCGTCATTCCAGAATTTAGGGAGACCCGGAGGGGACGAGAAAGACAAATGTTGTCGCACGCAAGTTGGACGAATGGGAAAAGGTCCGCCGTACGTTCCCTCTGAGGCATTCGCAAACACATCGCGAACGCAAACAATCGCAAGCGCGCGAACGTCCAGTGCGTTTGCTTACTAACGCTGAGAACTGAAAGACGCGTTGACCCGCGGGAAACACATTGAATGATTCCCGTGAGCGAACCATTTTCACAGCACCTGCAACGGAAGCTGGACAACATCCGAGCAAATGTTGGGCAGCGCTCCTCTCTCGACAGGATAGCGAGAGACCGAAAAACCACGCAGCAATAAGAATGGAATACACTGAGAAAACGTCTTCCGATAGATGCGGCTGCATCTCTTCAGCTGCGTTTTTTTAAAGTGTACGCGTTAGATGAAACACCATTGAGTTTATTCGTAGTCGTACTCTTCTTTCCCGCCATTTCCATATACTTAAAAAGTACGCCCGAGCCTAGAGTGAGGCCTTTGTTACCGCGACGTGGTTCTCATCGGATTCTCGTAATGCTGGGATGTTGAATAGAGTGCGGCGCGCGCCAAAGCCGAGCTGGCTTCGGTAAAGAACAGCCAACATAATATGGTACGTGAACTGGTTCCGTAACGACTCCTTTGATCTTAACAACCTGCGGATTCAAGCTAGTTGGTTCTCTATGATAAATGAAGGTTAAGCTCAAAAAAATAAAACTGAATAAAGGCGTGGCAATGCCTGTTCTTCTCAGTGAGGTCTTTAATTCAGCGAGTTGTTTTTCTTTTGTGGAACTTTTGCTGATTACTCTCTTCTAAACAATTTCATCAAAGCGGCAGTCATCAAAGTGAATTTCTTACGCGAGAAATGGGAGTCCTCCTTAATCCTGGTTTGGTAATACTGCCTGGGGCGGTTCTCCAATGCTCAAATTAGAACATGAAAAAACTGTGGTTGACTCCTATTTCATAGGAATCGGTAAAACACGAAAGTGAAATGTGCAGCGAATTCTGCGGCTGAGCATGATTTGCGGGTCGGCGGTTGTCTAGTGGGTGGGCTTGGCGAGCGACGTTCTGCAGTCAAGTCGTTTAGGCAAAGGGTTACCGACGTCGTTTCCTCGACGGATATAACATCAGTGAAATCTTCGTGCATCCCGGCATAAAACACTTTCGCGTTAAAATTTAAAACCCGAAAACGAACAACCCTAAGTATAACGTACTTTTTAGTACTAAAGGTTGCTTCCCCGCAAGAAAACCCTGTGTGCAGGGGTGCCCCCATTACAGGCCGCTTGCTTCGTTCTACTGGCGTCATTTCCATTACGGATATGACGTCATTGAAATCTTTGTATCTCTCGGAATAAAACACTTTCGTGTTGAAATAAAGTTTGATCATCCGGCAAAATATGCAATTTCTTAGTAATAAATTCAGCCCTATTTAATGTTTTATCTTTGGTCTGCGCGTATAACGGCCGATGATAACCTGTACCATACATTTACCAGAAGTATAACAATATTATTAATGAACTTTATTTCTGCCCCAAAAGTGTGGAAGAGCAGCTTGAGCTAAAGTTTTCACGAAACGCTTAACTGACCAACATCGCCCCCGCCTGCCCTGAGGTGTGGCAACAGCAAACAATGACGCAGTTAATAACGGTAGCTAACAAAAGCAAAATTACAAGCAGATAATTTGATTCCTTACATAAATATTTTACATCACCATATAATAAATAAAATCAAAGATATTTTGTTATCACCTAATGGTACCCAGAGTAATTTCTGCGTAGTGCATTTTAGTACCTGCAACACAGTTCCCGGAACCCATCAGCGAAACATTGAGTAATGAAGTTCTAATCCTGGCTAAACTAATCTCTCGTGAGGAGGCGGACCGGGCAGCGCACGCGCTCACCAGCCGCGGGCAGGGGCTCAGCTATTGCGACGTACTAGCCGCGTCTTCACAGCAGGCTCTAATAAAGGTTGTTTCTCTCTCTCTCTCTCTCTCTCTCTCGTAAAAAAGTGAATATTCTGATGGAGAAATGACCATTAACATGACTGTAAAACTACACACACACACTAGAAAAAGCCGTATATGCGGTAAACAGAACAATCCACGGCTTAACCACCAAGCTAACGAGGCACCTAGCAAAGCGCTGTGACGTGAATTTCCAACGAAGTCGTGAATTTCTAACGAAGCTTTATCTCTTTGTTCCTGATGCGCTGCGGGACTTATGGTGGGGATTTTATCGGGCACACTCCCGTAACCTAAAGCTAATTTCAGACCTTCAGCTAATTTCTGTTTCCGTCATATTCCTTAAAAAGCGCTGCAATGCAAAACGGCGCATAAATTTTAGCGGGACGGAAAGTATTATTAGGAGAAAATGTGTGTACGCCACATTCACCCCACTGACGGCCAATTTTTAAAGCTGGCGTTAGCGAACTAGGCCGACTTATTCTTACGCTTTTGGGAAGACAGTAGTCCAGACTGACGTAATTCGTATACAAGCTAATCTGCTGGGCCGGCTAGTCTAACATAACGAGGATCTGCTGTATTAAGAAAGCAAGGGATACGATAAGCGCGGCAAACCTAGAGCCCCGAATGTTGCAGATGTTGCACAAGTACTCTACAATAATACAAAAATAAAATTGAGGTGAACGCTTGCTCAGCTGCAAATGACGTGGACAGTGTTGCTCCTGCTCCAACTGTTGGGGAAATGTGTTCGGGTCTACATGACTTGTCAGCTGAATTGTATCCATGACTGGTCAGCGAAACCTTGACAGTTGCAATCGGAAACGTGGCGGGAAATTTAAACTCAGCGATCGGCGCCGCTGCAGTGCTACTTTACAAGCACCAACTTATACATCGAATACAGGCACGGAACCTGGCCTCGAAATTCTAGTTATAATAGGGCGACGCAAGGATTCTTGTTGAAGCGGAGCGGTGGAGCTAAGGACAGCAATCAATCAATCAATCAATCAATCAATCAATCAATCAATCAATCAATCAATCAATCAATCAATCAATCAATCAATCAATCAATCAATCAATCAATCAATCAATTTTCTAAGTATAAAAAAGAGGGTTATACACAGAGAGAGGACCCAAAGTCAGAGTCTATATCGGGAACTGCTTCGCTCTTAAAGTTGTACATTGCGTTACACGCAGAAGACTCAAACTGAAGAATTCAACTGCAAAACTGGACAAGGGAGGTGGGGAGGAATGGGAAGTTCGATTGACATGAGGAATGCAAATTCGAAAGCTGGAATAAATTTTTCTATATACGCTGAAATAAATTATTCTTCCACTGTCTGGCCACCTAAACGATGAATCTGAAGTAAAGAAGTAAATCCCCGGGAAAAAAAATTAATTCAAGAGCTCCGTATAAATTATCAAAGAGGAGTGATATGAAATAACGGCTAGATCAGGAAATGGAGGCGACGTCTCATGCATGGTAGATGGGAGCTCTACCGATCGATCACCCACGTGCTCGATTGAATGCCTTGGGATCAAAGACAGGTGGTTGGCTGCGAAACTGCAACGTGAACGCTTCGAAGGAAAAAAAGCGACGTCAGAGGAAAACTCATTCAAAAGTGGTCTCAGGAGCGCAGTGGAATACTCGAAAGGTGCTTGTATCGCGCAGAAGTTCTCTTGTTTGGAAAATTTGTCGTGCCATTTGCAGCACACAGCTAGGTAGCCGCTGTAGTGCAGTTACACTTGTGTGCAATGGGGCAGCAAAGTAAACCTTAATTCCTGTACAGTATTTGAAATACGTACTCTGCAACAACTCATATAATCCAATTTAGTTCTGTCCTCTAAGCTACACATAAAATCAAACATTTAAACAAAAAAATTCCGGGCCATCTTCACTAACGTGAAACCTGGGGAGGGGCAAAGCATGAAGTGTACAAGTGTATTCCTGGAGCCTCGGCGTTTTTGCCAGCGGAGGTGAAACCTTTGAGGGGTAGAGGTATACATCTTGTCTGTAAAAGTCTCGTTTCTTTGAACCACGAAATGCTCCAGCGGGAGGCGTAAACGAGTGTCCCGGTGTTTTAGTCCCGCGACTACTCCAAACGAAGGCTATGACGACGACGACGACATGAGACGCCAACAGCCCAAGCCCCTAAGGGGCTTTGCCCGTAAAAGTTCGAGGACAGAACTCGCATAGGCGATGCTATCGCAGGTTGAAACCGATTAGAGATAAATAAAGTGGGCACTGGGCCTAAATTGGTTTTAGGTAAAAGACAATAATCTTGTGCGATGAAAAAACTTGTCCAAGCCTTCGACATATTTTTCTCCCATACCAAACCAGAATGGCCGAGTGTGGCAGGCCTTACACAAAGAGCGTTTTTTTTTTTATCGACACAAAATTGGGTTTTTTCTAAAACTACTCTCGACCCAGTGCTCATTTTATTCATTTCTCATCCGTGTAAATATGTGATAGTTTCGCTCATGATAGTTTTGCCCTCGACTGTTTTCTTTGGGTGTTTGTTTTTATGTACTGCTTGTGAAATGTATACAAGAAGTATGTGCAGTATGTGAAACATGAAATCTGAAATCTGCAACAACCCAACGGCGCTACAGTGTCACGACGCCATTTGACACGAAACGCGCAACTCACGCGGCCATGTTTTACACGTCGCAATAGCAGTGTACTTATTTTTTAGGGCAATTTAAATGCGATGCAAGCAGGGCTAGTTTTAATTGCGTGCCGTTTTTCTGCCCTGAAAGCCTCATTAACATGGCACACACGGGTTAAGTCACTTTTGGGGCAATGGTCGGCCTAGCTATGAAGCGAAATCTCCATGGTTTCGACTCAACCACACCTCGATGTCTTCTGTGATCGGTAGGCGTATTGAAAAGCACTGCATGCGTCGATACGCAACGGTTTCTAGTAAAGCCACTTAAGCGTATGGTTGAAACAAAGTTCAAGAGCTCCGCTAAGTGCGCGTCGGCGAAAACCCGTCTTTCTAGATCCACTCAAGCCGCAGCGATGGCTCAAAGGTACAGCACTCGCCTCGTATGCGGGAGGTCCAGGGTTCGAATCCTGGTACCGCCGGACACCCACCGGTTTCTTTAATGGGTACAGGCGTCCCTGGTCGAGTGCGGACCCTTGAAAGGGGATTTCACGTCTGGAAAGCTGCCTTTACCCTATCGAGGGGCCCCTGACCCTTGTCCATCTGGCGGGGCCCCCGGCCATCATGCCGCGTTGCGCCATTGCCGGGGGTGAAAGAGTCTGGCGGCTTGTCCTGCCACAGGCGGTTGCGAGTTGAGCGTCCATCGTGGCTGTGGAAGGCACCATGTGAATTCGTGTTCCTTGGTGGCGCCGGGCACCTACCGGTAAAATAGGTACAAGCGACTCCCCGGCCTGGCGCTCGGCCCTTGTGTGGGACTACAACGCTTGGGAAGTTCACCCGGCTTGTACGGGAAATCGCCCCTATGGAATGGGGCGGCTGCAAAATCGCAGGAACTTTTTTTTTTTTTTTTTTCAGATGTGTTTGTGTGAACGCATTAGACGCCTCATCGGGCTCGGGCACTCCAGCGAGAGTGTTACGCATCACCGCGAAAACATCCCAGCAGCAGAAAAACCTTACTTGCGCACCATACAAGAACACGACCTTTGTTTTGTTGCTCATCAGCGCCCGCCTCTGTCTCAAGACAGCTCGGGTGTCTCAGGCACCCGCTCGCTCTGTGGTTATTGCTCACAAAAAAGGGTTAAACCATGACCCGAAGAAGTGCATTGCGATGTCCTGGAAGTACGCGCCAGTCGACGCCTGTCGAAGAACAATCATAGCGACACTGCTAGGTTTGAGATGCTTACTGAGAACACTGCCAGATGTCGGCTGCAGTACACTCAGCGGGATCTGTAAGAGCATAGACTGTTTACATTGGTCGGGCGGGGAAGCCCTTTTCAGTTCCGTCCTGCGAGATCCCTTCCTGGCGGGTTTTTTTTTTTTTTTCTCTCCAAACCCAGGCTCCTTTCTTTTGCGCTTGCTAAGGGGGATGAAGGACGCTGTGCTGCTGCTCTGTATGTTCAGCACGGCCTGACGTCCCTGCCTATGCAACGCCTATCATTTCACGCCGACGCCCATTTTTATTTGTCCAACAAAATAACATGTACAGTCGCAACAAAAAAACAAGTGGTTCATCACTTGCTGTTAAAATGTTCTTTCTCGAGTGCACTCTAAGAAGTCCCAATAGGTCGTCTTCACCACAGCGCTTCATAATGACCACTCGGAGTGGGCTAGTGTGCAAATTCAGCGAATGACGAAGCCCAAAAAAGGTGCATGTGCGCAGGGCCAACGCGCAATTTGTGAATGTTGCGAAGATTCTTTTTCGCGCTCGAATTGAGCGCTCGGCCACTTCATTCGTCGAATTTGCGCACTAGGCCACTACGATTGGACATTCTGGAGCATTGTTGTGAAGAAGCCCTTCGGGGACTTCCTTGAGCATACTGTATTTCCTAGCGACACAACAGACAGACAGGGTGCCGAATGAGGTGATTGCCATTTTTGTATGATACAGGAATAAAGAAATCAAAGTCCAGAAAAAATCCGCCATGATCGGAAGCTGGAATCGAACCCGTGCGGTGCGCTACCAACCGTGCTATCTAGGATGCGGATTTCCTCTCGACTTCAGCATGGGCTTATATTTAGGAAGGTTTCGAGAGCGGTCAACTAGCGCCGCCCTTCGACAACCACGGTGGACGTGGAGCGTCTTTCGTTATCCCAGCGCCTCGCCACGTGAAACGTGGTCGAATGTCGGCGTAAGCCAATCGCACTTCCGGACTGCTGGAGCCGGAACCCTCGTAATGCGGAGAACAGAAATTTATCGGACGGGGGATTCCGTAAGAACACACATCAAAGATGCAGTCCCTATTGCCAGTACTATTTGGCTAGTTGAAGGAGCTTTATGGTGCTTAATGAGGTGATTGTAATTATTGTATGATGCAGGAATAAACAAATCAAAGTCGAGAAAAAATCCGGCGTGATCGGAAGCGGGAATCGAACCCTATATATATTTCAGAAAATGATTGACTCACGATTAAAAACAAAAACAGTGATCTACTGACGTTTCGACTGGACTGGAGGACCGAGTAACAGATGAAGACTAATCCTCCAGTCGAAACGTCAGTAAACCACTGTTTTTTTTTAATCGGGATCGGGAGTCCACCATTTTCTCAAATATTTCTTCTGGCTCCTGGAAAAGTTTCTTCTACTGCCTATATATATATATATATATATATATATATATATATATATATATATATATATATATATATATATATATATATATATATATAGAGAGAGAGAGAGAGAGAGAGAGACAGAATAAGGGTTGGCAGTCAAGAAAACCTCGGAAAGCAAAGGGGAGAATGCGTTACGTCATAGAAAGAAATGAATTTTTTGAGTCAGAAAGAAAGTGGTGAAAAAATTCCCGCCGGGTGGGATCCGAACCCACGACCTCCAGAATACCGGTCTGGTGCAATAACCATTACGCTACCGGCGGGGCTGTTTCCCTACCAATTTATCGGGTATTTATGTTAAGGTATTTTTTGCTTCTTGCACTTGGGGGTGGTAGCCAGCGGCACTCAGACTACTCGGGGTGAAGGGGACCTTCTTTTTAACCTCCGGGCCGTGACTCGAGCGTCTACGACATGTCGAGAGGGGTCGACCAGCGTTGAACCCTCTTAAGCTCCCTATGACACCAAGACTGCCAGAACAGAGGCCCTCGCTATGCATGTAGCGAATCAGAAATGGGAAATGAGGGGCTCAGTGAATTAGGACAGAATAAGGGTTGGCAGTCAAGAAAACCTCGGAAAGCAAACGGGAGAATGCGTTACGTCATAGAAAGAAATGAATTTTTTTGAGTCAGAAAGAAAGTGGTGAAAAAATTCCCGCCGGGTGGGATCCGAACCCACGACCTCCAGAATATATATACAGGGTGTTTCGGTGAACACTTTCAAAAATTCCTGAAGGTAGGCTTTTCAATAAAAGTAGGAATTCTCTTAAGGAACAAGCTATCAGGTTCGGCGGACGGCAGCAGTTATGAGAAACATGCGAATTACATAGTTAATTACTAAAACTGTCTAATGAACTTTTTAATTAGCGAAGTTTGGCGGTTATTGCCAATGGCGAGTTTGTAGCCACGGAGACGACAATAAACGATCAGTTTTTAAAGCGAAGAAAAATACACTCTGTAGAGCCCTGCAGCCTGCAGCCTGCAATCACTGTAAATGTGGCAGGAGATTGTAATCTCTCGTAAATTTTCTGAAACTGCAGAACAAATCTTGGTACACGTGGGACCGTTGTATAAGAGTCTAGAAAGGGCACGACTTATACAATAAAATTTACGACCTTCCAGACATATGTCTCCTGTTTTTTTTTTTTTCGTTTCTTTTCCTCGAATGTTTCATCGGTGCGTCTTATACAACGATCCTATTTGTACGTTCAGATGTGTTTGTGTGAACGCATTAGACGCCTCATCGGGCTCAAAAGCCGTCGTTTCGGCACGTGTCAAGTGCATTCCCAATAGCTCGTTATAAAGCGCGTGCCTCCAATATTAACACAAAGAAGCCCGCCTCAGGGATCTACAGCACGTGGCTGAGAAATAAAACACAATGAAAAATCTCGGGACTCTGAAGCGCATTAAAACGGAACGCCTGGCGTACTATTCTGACCGGTACCTTTTATACGTGTATACACAAATCTACATCGCAGTCACGCTACGTTGCCGCCCCTTGTGACTCGCATGCTATTTTAACCTACTTTAGTACACCTCAATCTCTCTTGCTCTAGCCTTATGTAACTTAATCAACCTTAATCCCACTTTAACAGAATATAATTTTATTTGATCTATCTAAATCCACCTTAATCCACGCTATTTAATCTGATCCACCTTAAAGTCAACTTAATAGTCATTCGTACTAATTACTAATTAATTAAGTAACTCGTTCAACCTGTATTCCCGTGTCAATCATTATTCATACGGAGCACCTGGAGCGCCTGCGCTCCGATGCTACTCTTCTCGAACGCATCGGAATTTATTCACTTGCCAGTGGTCTTTACAAAGCAGTGTAGAACGGTCTGACAGCCCTAGTATGGCCTGCAAACGGACAAGTTGTGTTTAACAGGGTACATGTGACTTTCATTAAGACTTTCGATTCCCCTTCCCTCATCTGCCAATAGCCCCCCAGGGCCTCAGGCCTATTTCTAAATAAAGTCGTTCATTCATGCATTCATCGACTGGGATGCAACTGGCTAGCACTTGTTGCCCCTCTGGAAAGGTGCCGAATCAGCCCAATGGCAACGCACTCGGCTTCTGCTCTGGAGGTTCGGGTTCGAGTCCCATACGAACGCGAACTTGATTCTAAAGCGAAGCTTTTTATTCCTTTCTGATGGCGTCGATTTCTGAGCAATACGCACTGCAGGAAAGCAAGTTACGCAATCGGTTTCACAAAACGACTGTGATGACAAGCGAAGTTTTCTATGCCCCTCTGAGCGTAGTTTGTCTCATTGGGGCCGTCGATCGTTACGCCTAAGACGTACTGCAAATGAACCAACTTACACAATGGAGTTACAAAAAGCACAGGAACAGGACGATAGGAGGATCACGCAAACACGGCGCTCACTAACAACTGATGTCTATTGTCGCAAACAGGCAACAAATAAGAAAAGATAGAAAACATGCGACACACTAAACAAGGAATCACAAAAACAAAAACAATAATAAAAGCAAAAAACTAGAAAAACATCTATGGCACAGTAATCTGCACAACTGTGCTGGCTGCTGCAAATTGAAGAGTAGTGCAGATTACTGTGCCAAAGATGTTTTTTTAGTTTGTTGCTTTTGATATTGTTCTCGTATTGTTGTATAATATTATTGTATTATCCTAATATTGTAATATTGTAATACTGTGGTATTGTAATATTGTATTGTTGCAATATCATTGTATTTTGTATTATTGTTGTTGTTGTTGTTTTTGTAATATTCTTTTGTAACTCAGTTATGTACGAACTGGCCCGCCTACAATCCGTGTCGCACAATACGTTTTCACAAAGGCCCATCAAGCGCCTCAGATAAAGAAACGCTTACCGCGGTCATAATCGAACCTGGCTCTTTCGCGTTATGAACGCGACGTCCATCCGACTGCTCCATTCCGACACGGTCGAAGTACTTTGGGTTTGAACTTTGACTTGGACTCAAGTTGCAAAAGAGAAAGCTTCGCATTTTAACCATCTCTCTTTTAAGAAAGGGGCTTTGCTTTTTTATTCGCTTTACAGCTGCTATGGAACGCATCTGAAGGGTGCAAGGGTTAAGGCTTGCGCGAGTTTGTGCATGATTACAAATAGGGGAACAGCGCAACACAGACAAAACACAACAAGAAGAAGGATGTTGTGTTTTGTCTGTGTTGCGCTGTTCTCCTGTTTGTAACCTCTGAAGGGGCCGTTCCTTTGTTACGAGCGCCGCATGCAGGCTTTTTCACACAATAGGGCATTTAAGGCTTTAGCCTTAACAGGCCCGTTCCTTCATGCTCTGGTTGCACCCGCTGCCCTACACCAGCGGCTCACTAGTCCCTCAGCGAGCCAGAGTGCAGTGGATGAATCCCCGATAAACGTGTCCCAACGGATACCACAGAACTCGTCGATTCAGAAAGGAAGACTCAGCTGTGTATTTTCAATAATTAAGGCTTGTGGCCACCGTGCACGCGTAAGAGTAAACGAGTAATGACGCAGTTGATACGTCATCAGTAGTGCTTAGATGCTGTCACAGTTCTTTTTTTTCTTGCAGGGACATTTTCACAGCGATAATATCTCCAACACATAAGCCGATTGTAGGGGCTATTACAAAACTTCTCCAACTGAGCTTTCTCGTTACGACTACGAAATGTTGCTTAGTTAAGGCTTCGGCAACGCATTTCTCGCTATCTGCAAGAATTTCGAAACTTTTGATCGGCGGAGAGAGCAGTGGACCGACATGGAGGTGCCCCTAATGCTGGCTTCACGCGACATTTGCGCCTCGCAGACAACGCGACCGCACCTACCGGAAAGATAATTGCCTCCGCCGCGCTTACTGTTATTCTTTTTGTAGAATGTAGTAGCGTTACTGTACAACACGGTTAAGTAGGCGGCTTGGTTCCTCGCGAGAGGGTAATCTCCATTTGCATTTTTGTTTTGTTGTGGGCGGTGTCGCTGGTTGCGCGAACATTGACGGTTTGCTCGCTCCGACGTGAGACTACGAGTTGCCTGCTATGTCGGTAATGACAAGCAATCACTAGCGCGGTTTGGGCTGGTACGCCATTCCAACCGTCCTGCCATTTTCTTCGTATGTGTTTTTTTTATAAGAAAGATACGTGCTAGTATTGATTGTACGTGCGCCTTCTACACGGTTGGTTACCTATGCCTCACCGCAGTTAATTATCTACAGCATGTCCACAATTTTATTTATGGACACTGATTGGGAGAGGTCAAGAGTAAGCGTAAATGGAGAATATTTGACGCATTTCAGCTTTGCGGATGACATCGTGTTGTACAATGATTTGGGAGACCTGCAAAGAATGCTTCAGGAACTGGAATTCAAGTTGCACAAGACTGATAACTTGATAATTTAGCGGAAAAGAATGAATTGGCACAGCGCAGGAAAGAGGCAGGTTGAAGCCAGTGCGAGAAGCCTTAATCGTGCAGTGGGCATCATGGAGTTTCTTACAATTTACACTAGAGAATAATCTGGCGCTAGCGTCTACGCGGCTGTCATCAAGGTCGTCTGTGTCGTCATGGGCTGCCATTATACAGTGCGCTCGCCTTAGTTTCTTTATTGGCTTGGATTGAAACGCTTTAGTTGCTGTAAATTCAAATACAATGCTACAAAAAACCAAGGAAGAATGTGTAGTTATATGCTTATAACATAAAAACACTGTTTTAACACAAAATAAAAAGTCAAACGTATTTCTTTTAATGAGGGTCAGTCGATACGGTTGTCCTGGCATATAAAAATGCATAGTGAAGAAAGCAAACCCCGAAAAAATGCCGAAGAATCCAAATGTCACGCCAAACCCAAGCCAGATGCTGTAGTCTTCCCATAATCTCCTATGACGACGAGGATTCCTAATCGCAGTTTCCGCTCTTGTGTACTTACTACGAAACTCTATGGTGGGCATAACTTGGAGGATGATGATGATAGTGATGGTGCTGGTGGTGCTGGTGGAATATGTGCGCGAGTGAGAAAGAAGACATGGCGCAGTTGGAACTTTATTTCATGCACCTCCATTATAAATTTTGACACATTAGGGCAAAGATGTCTCCAGCGCTCTACCAGCAGTGAAGCTCAAACTGGTCTGTTATGAGACTTCCAGCAAAACCCCAAGGGTCGAGTCTGGCAGGGTGGCTCCACAAGGGTCAAGTTCCCATAACAGACCCTCACGCTGACACCGAGCTGCGTGTCACCTTAAGGGCCCAACATGACGACAGGAGGCAAAAGACAAAATAAGTCGAGGCTGAAAAGTTTGCGGAGGCTGCGCATTGTAGACCGAAGCGCTAACGACGGCAGCCTCTAAGCTTTCCACGTTCCCTGTTCAGATCCATCGACCAATAAATACCCAGGGATAAATTTATCGTTCGACAGTTCGTAATAGCTGCTGCGTTGGAAGACAGTGACAACCAAATAAATCTCCTTCCGCATAACCATTCCACGCGTACAGCGCCCCTGCAGCCCCGGCTAATCCTGACAAATTCCCAGTCAGTCCTATCGATCTCAAGGGTTCCATGGCTGATGGGGATCCGTACGTCACTTTTCAACGTCGTTCGCAAAGCTGTCGCGTTTTGTTCAGCGTTTCTCGTTTGCTGATCCTTCTCCGCCGATTTAAAAAGCCTTTTAACCTGTCCCACATATTTTCTGTGCCTGCCAGCACTTTCCATTTTTGCGATTATTGATGTAATCCTGATCAGGCCGCTGCATCTCTGAGCTAACGGACATAAATTGTGCATTTAGTGCCTCTAGTGCCCGCACATACGTCGACTCTCTCGCCTCTACTCACCGGAAACAATACTCAGCGTAATCCTGCGGGAGCTATAGCGCTTCAATTCTCGCGGTCTTACGATGAATTACATCAGTTGTTTCGCAGCTTCTATTGTGCATTACGCCGTGCATGCGTGCTGTAGACTACTTGTGGCCAATTTAGATTGTGGCGTACGGATCATCACTGCGAACAGATGAAATGCAGGCCCAGAGCAAGTACCCATGCTTTTATGGCCGACTTTCATCATCATCACCATCATCATCATCACCAGTCTATGTACGCCCACTGCAGGGCAAAGGCCTCTCCCATTAATCTCCAATTACCCCGGTCCTGTGCTAAATGACCGACTTAAACTCTGTTCTAACCACGACCATGTTTCCGCCTGGCAGTCGCTCTGAACGGAAGGCACGGTGTTCTCCAAAAGCTTCAGGTGGCAACTTAGTGTGCTCGAGTGGGATGGACCTTACGATGAAAGACACCTCTCCAGTTCTCTAGCCCGACCAGACAGCGAGGCGTCCACGGGGCAGTCCCGTGGTGGTGACAATTTTTACCCCTCTACGTTCCTCACGCACTGATGCCACTATTAGAGCCACTAAATAAGCTACTCTTGACTGTAACAACACTGATGCACGCCGGCAGCCATTTGGTGTGTGTCGCCAGGGTGGCCAGCTTTATGCGCCGAGATGCGGCCGACCATGACGGGCGGAACCGTTCCGGGCACCGCTTGGCAACCACCGACATCTGTGTTTACTTTTAAAGGATTTTGAAACACTGCTGCGGTGCGACAGGATCAGCCTAACGTAGCTTATTTACGCTAGCGTGCCCTATTTATTGGCTCTAGGTTACGCTAAATAAGCTACGCTTTTCTAGTGGCTTAGGCTACGTTAAGCCACTGTCGTTCGTTCCCAGCCGGAAGCGAAGAAGGTATTTTCCACCTTCCGGCCGGCTGAAACAGCACAGTGCAGAGCAGCACGGCATCGGTACTCGGTCGGGGGAATAAAAACTCACTCTCAACGTGTTATACGGCCGCACTGCGCCCCAAAAATTGGGATTTATCGAAGAACGCGTGGCCGCGGCAACACAGCGGCACCAAATGTCTGTGACCATGAAGCTTTTGGGGTAAAGGAATGTCAGGTGACGTGGTTCGACCGATGGCCGCTGTCGCTGGCATACCACAATGAGTGAAAAGAGTGCCGATATTCTTAAACCTATTGTAGCCATTATATTCGGGTGAGCGACTATTTCTTGAGAGATCGCAAGTGAGTATACTATATTTTTGTACCCAGCGGATCCGCCGGATTACCAGATCTGTGTTACAGCCAGTCCACCTCTGGAGTCTTTGCCAATTCCCCGTGGGGGTGTGTCACAGCTGGGTGGAGGGACGTTTTCTCTTCCTGATATCGAGGAAATTACGCTGGGTGCGTATTGCACCGGGCTGCAGTTTTGTCTCTGCTGGTTTCAGCTAAGGAAAATTCTACCAGTCACTGCACTCTCTTAGACTTATTGCAGCTTATAAAAGATGCGCCAATGCACTCCGTTCACGTGGTTAACCAATGAAGCTTTAACGTGCGGCCGCTGTTTACACGTGTGTAACTCCTTAAACGGGTCATTAACGTCTTTCCCACTATACATTGCGTGTTTGAGGTATTTTATTTCGTTCCCGTTCCTGCTCGTGGCGTCTTCTGACTTCTTCTGACTGGCGACCCCTTCTGACCGGCGACTACGCTGAGCAAGAGTTTATGGACACATTTGAGTTTCGTGACATCATCGTTACATGGCAATCAATCTTAAAGCAAGCGATGCAGTTCCCAAGAGGGGAACTTTATGATGTTTGTGTTAGGTATGGCGAAGTTTCGTCGCAGCTTCCTCCCCGTCCCAAAACACACAACTTCAACTGCTCAGGTGACGCGTCAGAGGTCAGAATACCTCTTCAAGGCTCAAGCAGCTTTCTCACTACATCCGTCCGTATCGAGGAGTCTAGCAGCGACACCGTGACACATGAAACGGCGCCGACAGCTGCCGTTCAACTTGACTCGACACCGAAAGGTCTGGCTGCTGAAAAATGTGCATACCCCGACGTCGTACTTGACCTCGACGGACAAACCAACAGTGAACAGAATTTGCCAACGAGCGGCACCCCAGCCGGAACTGGAGCCAACGCAGTTGCGGCGTCCATCTGACCTAAAAGTAGGCGCGCCGAAGGAAGCCTTGCCAAACAGAACGTGAGTGAATGAAACACGAAAAGACAAGAGCAAGCATAAAAAGGATATCGATGTCGCCGCAAGATTTGCTTTTAAGCTCTCTCTGCACCGATACACGAAAGTGGAACAAACGATTCTCGTCGGTCATGACTGCCTTGGCAGACATCGGGGTCATCGCCACGACCATGTCAGCTTCCACTATCGAAGAAATGAGAAGGACAACGGCAACCAAATGAAGCCTTCTCCTGCTGTTCGGCGTACCTGGAAATACGGACGCAAGAGCCGTCAGCGATGCTACCGTTTACCTGGAATGACTGGAAAGGCACCATACAGGAAACGACGGCGCTGGTGGAAGTACAGACGCAAAGACCTAATACTATCCCCTAGGACTATCCACTGCGCATCACTGTTTTTTTAGCCGTGGGGGGAGGTTGTTGGAACTTTTTTCCCTGAAGACAAAGAAGCGATCGCAGTTGTGAGTAGAAGAGGACGATGAGGAACGATGGCGGCGACCGGATGTGTTCTGCTTGTGATGTTATCTAAATACAGTTATTTTCCTTTACCAGAGGCGTTGTAGTCGCGACAGACCTCGATTGTTGCCAACGTTTCAGGAAAGCGACTGGCCTTCGCCCCTGACGATATATATATATATATATATATATATATATATATATATATATATATATATATATATATATATATATATATATATATATATATATATATATATATATATATATATATATATATATACAGTGAAAGAGAAGACTAAAGGGTAACGAACGAAAATGTATTAACGTTTCGGCTTCGGAGAAGCCTTCGTCAGAAGCACTCTGACGAAGGCTTCTCCGAAGCCGAAACGTTAATACATTTTCGTTCGTTACCCTTGAGTCTTCTCTTTCACTGTATATTTTTTACCGGCCCCATCGTACTTCATTCATACGCTATATATATATATATATATATGTATATATATATATATATATATATATATATATATATATATATATATATATATATATATATATATATATATATATATATATATATATATATATATATCAAAGTTGCAGTCCTTATTGCCAGTGCTGTTTGGCGTTTTTTAAGTGTTTTATAATGCCGAATGAGGTATGATTGCATTTTTTTTTGCAGGAATAAATAATTGAAAATTCAAGTCGAGAAAAAATGCGCCGTTTTTTCCGGAAGCGGGAATCGAACCCACAACCTCCGCATAACGCGTGCGGTGCTCTACCATTGAGCTAGTTCCGCGGCGACTCCTCTCTCGACTTAACGCGGGGTTTTGTATTTACGACTGCTCATATATATATATATATATATACAAGCTGTCTCGGAAGTACTCCTGACGTGTGGCCTTCATATTTCAAAGTAGCGTGCAGCCAGTGTTTGGCATTGCCGCGTTGACACTGCTCCACCCGCACAATAGCCGCCCCTGCCCGCCGTTGTCGTTTGATCTGTGCTTCACGCCGTAGTTCCCTGCGCGCCGGACCTGCTACGAGCGAGATAAACTCAGCAGCCACACTTTCTCCTCTAACTCCTCTACAACGTGCTTTTTTCGTGCATGTTTATCGGGCTGTGAAAAGGGCTTTGTGCGTTCGCACGACTGCTTTTACCTGGCCATACTAAGTTTCACTTTAAAACGTGTGCGTAAAGGCCGCAATTTTACCTTTTTGGCAGCAAATCAGCTTTTGGAAGAAAGTGAGGTGTTATAAGTGCTCTCTTGAACCCGTTTATTTCTTTGTATCAGCCGCGCAACTTCAAAGCACGTTTTACGTTTGACATTCGTGCTAAAAGGTTTCACGGACACAAGGAGGGTGGCACGCACAAAAAAATTTAAGCTTGGTTGTATGGTGATAAAGGAAGGCCTTTATTTATGGGAATAAACTGCAGGCCGTTGTCAATAAAAGCGCAAAAAGGACTAAGCGCAGATGGGGACGGTGCCATGAGCAAAATCAGGCAGCTGAAGACTAAATGCAGATGGGGATGGTGCCATGAGCAAAATCACGCAGCCGAAGCGTTTTATGTCTGAATAATAATCAGGCATAGTTTAAGAAAAATGACGCCCGGTCACAGAGTGCGTTGTCATACTTAGTACATAAACTAAACTTTCTAAGAATTCTTCGGTTATGCAACAACTTTGAATGATTACGTTCAAATGTGTGAAACTTTGCGGCTGTGTTTTTTTTTTTTCACAATACCAGAAAAAAAAATGACCTCGAGTGAGCGTCACTTCGCCAACTAGCTACGATCTGGTTTCTTGGCCAAGTTTCTTTCAAGCTGAGTTATTTTCTTAGAAATATTCGCTTGGGTCCAGTTAAATATATGGCGACTGAAGGGAAATATGAACCTCGCCACTTGCTTGGCGCTGTGCCACATGAATTTTTCATGAGGGCTAAGTCTCCCAAACGCGTAGCATAAATCAGTTCATATTTTTCGTCTTTCAAAGGGTGCGGCTTCTCGATTTCTCTGGCTTTGAATATCACTGGAAGAGCTCTTTAGATCACTTTAGAATCACGCGCACGCACGAACAAAATACATGTATACTCACACGCATACACAACAGTTCGTTGGCGCAGCGACGTTGCACATAATGCGACAAGCACCACACTTAGTTTAAGTTAAAGTGCTTCCATCGTTAATGCTTGGGCATAATTAAACACAAAGTCGATACTTTAAAATAAGTAGCTTCGGCGGCTGTTCCTTTGATGCTTCAGCCTTTCGTATGGCTGATTTTCAGCAGGTGCACTTCGAATATTCGCCTCACACCGAAACCAGCCGGACGACGTCAGGTGCAGTTGAGGACTGTAAATATGTTTCTTCTTATTCTACATTGCCTCTCATCTCTGTTCAGACCTTTGATTAATGGGCTGTGGTGCTTCTTGTGTGTTTGCTGTCCCACTAGAGGTGCACTGGTTTTTCAAATCGCTGATTTTCGGTATCACTGAAATGCCAGAACATTTCGAGGAATGGCCAGTGCGTGAACAGACCATACACACACACCCGCGCGCCGTTGCTCTGCCGCTGACGTCACACACCCCCACTGCGCAGGCGCGGTGCCGTTACGCCGCCACGGATGTCTTGGCCTTCTAGGTTACCACACCCGGTTGATTGTACCTCCCATGTACCTCCATTTGAGCAGGACTGGTGCTGGCGTGGCCACTGTTCATGGGACATACCTGTTAGACATACATTGGACAAACTGCTCGGTCGCTGACGTCACACGCCCCCACGGTTGCCATGGCCTTCTGGATTACCACACCCGGTTGATTTGTATCTCCTATGCAAGAGAGCTTCGAAGCCCTGTAAGCAGGAGTGGCGCTGGCGTGGCCACTGTTCATTGGCCACGCCAATGATGAAACTAAGCCTACTGATGGAACTAAGCCAGCTCAACTTGCATGGCAAAATTATAATTTACTTTCAAGTTTTTTAACCAATCGCTACTAATGTCTTTCCGTAAATGATCAATCAGTACTCCGCCGTAGCTCAAGATAAATCTACTACTACTGAGGGTTCCGTACTTGGACCAATTTTATTCCTTATTTACATGAATAATATCGGACCAAACCTCCATTCAAGAGTTAGATTGTTTGAGGACGTTTGGGAAATCTACAGACACATTATTAGTACTGAAGATACTAACTTTTTACAGACAGGCTTAAACAGAATTTTCTTTTGGTGTGGGCAGTGGCAGATGGTAATAAATGTTCCGAAAACTAAAACGATGTCATTTATGAGAGCTAGTAACGTTCAATTCAGCTCTTCATAATGTATGAAGAGCATGTGCTTGGGAAATTTGCGTACATTAAAATATTTGGTAGTTTACTTATCTTCCAACCTTACATGGAATGGCCACATTCATGAAGTAATTTCGAAAGCAAGCAGAACGATTGGCTCCTTTAGACGGCAGTTGTATTTAGCAAATGAACCAACCAAACTTTTACCTTACAGAGCCTTAGTTCTTTCGAAGATTGAATACGCCTCTTTTATATAGAATCCTAATCAGACCTACCTAAAACACAAGCTGGAATGTTTAGGAGCAGTACGTTTTATCACTACAAATTTCTCCAGAAGATCCAGCATCGTGGCTATCAAGGCATCCCTCCAGGTACCCTATCTAGAAAACCGACGACTGATAGCACTGCTCTCTCTACCACAGACTGCATCATGCCCCATCATCCTTTACGGCGCCCCATATCAAGCCCGCGCGTCTCATTTTTCCTCTACTCGATCATCCAATCAAACTTCGCCCCATGTTTTCACGCACAAATTTTCTACCCCCACCGTTATTTCTTGCAATTATCAGTGGAATAAGCTGACAACACAAATTTCATCTAATAAAGATGATTACTTATTGGTCAACTATTTGAAGGGCAGTTTAAACGTGCTTCTTTCAGATAGCAGAATTGCTGTGCTTTTGACGAGACCAACTCGTATGCTTTGTATTGACTAGTTTTTAATTGCAGCATTCCTTTTGTAGCTCCTACCAACCCCTCTCCCATGTTCAAAATTACGTTTGCGTTGTATTCTCAGTAATTGTGTTGAAACGATTGAAATATTTTTGAAACTCCCCTACTATGTAATGCATGCAAGAGGGTTTAGGGTGCCTGAATAAAACGAAAACAAGTCCTGTAGGTCACCTTCACCACAGCACTACTGAGTGACCAATTGAAGTGAAAAAATGTGCCAATTCGGCGATGACAATCCCAACATATGATTTGACTTAAAAACGTGCACGTGTGCCGGGACAACACCTAAGACGCGAATGGCGTTCTGCGTTGCGCGATATCCGCCCCTTTTCGCTCAAATTGCATGCTGAGCCACGTCATTCGCCAGATTTTCCCACTAGTCCATTTCGATTGGTCATTCTGGCGCATTGTAGTGAAGACGCCCTACGGGTACTGATAGCGTAGAGCAGCGGCGAGATAACGCGTCCAAGCCCGCTAACGCTGTGACTTCGCAGCGACCATAGAGTTTCATTGAAATTTATACCAGAGGGAAATCTGGCGCCGGTGTCTAGGCGAGCCGCGTTTCAGTGAGTGTGCCATCATGTGCCGCAGAGAAGCGGGCCATCGTTACTTTGCATGGGCCATGAACAAGGTCAGAAGTCGCCCGTGGCTGTCTAAAATCAAAGCTTTATTGTTAGAAGGTTATTTAAAGTTATTTTAAAAACCACAAAGTGGAACTCCCGAAGATTTATTTGCCGTACTCATGAATTTATCAGACCCTTCATGCAATACGAAAAAGAGAAAAATGTTACCCATTTTCGTTGATTTTGGCGTCAGGAACAAAGTGGCAAGCCAAGCCAAGTATCAGAGGAGCGCTGCTAGCTGCTATGGCGGCGGCCACGATAGCACGCAATTGCAGCGCGACGGCAGTCCTTCTAGTATATGTAAGTATGAAACTCTATGGCAGCGACTTCCAAGCGCAGCGGGCCGTTTACATGAATTTGACTCGTTATAAGGTGGGCTCACTGAGCTTCTGTAGCATTCACGTGAACGCAGTCGTTGGTGCTATACGCTAGATACACCCGGCAGTGCTTCTGTGTTTAAAAAAAGAATCGTGCGGCTCAGCGCGATGTCCAAAGTTTGGTTCCTGGCCGCGGCATCTCTTTTCTTGGCGGAGGAGAAAAACAGAGACTTATGTGCTGATTTCGGTTCAACGTAAGCATGTCTACGTGTGGTAAATTAAACCGTAGCCCTCCACTTTGGCGTGCAAATGCCTAGACTTAGCCTCAGCACTAGAACTTTACTTTGAACTGCTTACTGCTCCATTGAAGCGTCGCTCCAATCTATTTCAACAAGAAAACCATTTTGCAAGTTTTACGGCAAGCTATATTCTCGCTACTTTAGTCAGGGGCGAGCTATTGAAAACGTATACACAATGCCCTCTGCTTGCGATAAAGTAACAAGATTATGCCATTCCTGTACCCACTATGATTACTGTGCAACTCACGGCGCATTTTGTCTTTTTCAGAGTTTAGAGGAACAGAATTGCAGCTTTGTGTCGGTTGCCGTATTACTTTGTTCTTTAGATGATGTACGAATTGACGGCCGCGGAGCATGCAGATTTTTTGCTGTGCACAGACAATATATTATATACTAATAAGTGAAGCACAGCGTAACTGAGGTAACTAACGAACCCAACAAAGTGCTGAGCCGCCGACCTAATAATTCTAGTCGCGGGCACATAACGTTAATTATTTATTCGGATCTGTATATTTAACAATTCAGCAGTAGATTGATCGTATCATTGTTTTAATAATGGAATAGTGAGGCTGCATTCAATGGACCATGCCAACACCCCAAATAAATGATGAGCGTTGTTTTACCGGGACCTTTTCTTCTCCTCAATAGCAACTAGAGCCCTGTACGGTTGAGAATTTTGCTCGGTTCAAACCGACAGCACTCTCATAGAGCTCGAGTTTAAATATATTTACGTTATCCATTCTACTCCCCCCGGCCAGTAACCTTTGTTAGACCCGGCCCTTGCTCGTGTAGCGCTAACCCTCAAAATCAACACCATACACGGCCAAAGACCCTAATCTATAGATACCCACTTTTCGAACCTTCTTTTTTTCGCTGCCCGAGAGTGACGCCATGAAATTGCAGGGTCTCTTGCTTATCGAGTTGTTGCTTCAATGCAGGCAGCGAGCTCCTTTGTTGCACCTTGAACGATTTCTTTCCTTACTTCGCTACAGCCCCACCGGTCGTCGCGGTAAGGTGGCCTGGCAGGGGCGTAAACAGTTCCTCACGCTGTCGCGAGACGGTGGCGCCGCGGTGTGAGCATGATTGATCTGGCATCGGTTTTCCTTCGAAACGCTCTTGTTTCGACGCGCTGGGCTCACATCGCCTTGTGCCTCTATTCACGCGTTGCTGGGAGCAAATTTTATTCTGTCCTCCGCCCTAATGCCTTTGTTGGTAGCCCCGACTGCCTACCTAACCCGTTTATTCCAAACGCATACAAATTCTCCGCTAACCTTGGTCTTTCGATCGCCTGCTTGCATCATTTCCCTCCAAGTGAATGCGATATCAGAAGCGGGACATTATAGGTGCACACGTTTATGCATGCCCAACCAAAAGCTTCCATGCACGCGTGGCAGCGGGAGTGTCGACCAAGCATTGCTTCTAGAGGCGGCGGGGGGCGGCTTGGCGACGCCTTTGATTGTGACTGATATTATTGCAAGTACTATAACAACCCCCCCCCCCCCAACCATCGTTGTAAAAGAGTCTGGAGTCGGGAAACTTGCTTCGTTATAATCGGTATTTCCTTCAAAGCGGTGTTTCTTCGATTTTCCCGCATTGTAGTTGGGGCGGTAAAAAAATTTCGAACAAGGCAAGACTCGGAAAAAAACCGATTTCGTTGTACCGACAATTTAGTGTTCCATAAAACCATCGTCATAACGAAGTCCTCGGTTAAAAAAGCTGGCTGTGTTATAGGCGATACTCCGTTAAAAGAAGAAACGGTTTGCTCTTTGTGCGTTGTCGCGGGAACCATAAAACACTTGGAATAAATCGATATCATTTTTTACAAAGTTTTACTGCATAAGAATGCTCCGAAAATAAAAAAAAACTGTTTTGATTCCTCTGTCATAAGAATTGGTCAAACACAAAAGTGAAATGTGCAGCGAAATCTGCAGCTGAGCATGATTTACGGGTCGGCGGCTGTCTTGTGGGTGTGCTTGGCGGGCGACGTCCTTCTGGCGGGTCGCTACGGCAAAGGTATACTGGCGTCATTTCCCTGGCCGATATGACGTCAGTGAAATCTTCGTGTATCCCGGCATAAAAGACTAACGTGCTAAAATATAAAACCCGAGGACGAACACCCATAAGTACGTATTTTTTACTACTAAAGGTTGCTTCCCCGCAAGAAGACCCTGGGCGCAGGGGTGCACCCTTTACAGGCTGCTTGCTTCTTTGTGCTGGCGTCATTTCCGTGACGAATATCACGTCACTGAAATCTTCGTGTATTCCGGAATAAAGCTCTTCAGTGTTAAAAATGAAAACTTAAAACTCACAAAGAATAACTCAGGATCAAGGAAATGCGAAACGCAGCTGTAATGAGGCACAGAGCTCTGCGGCGGTGTAACAAATAGCAAGTTGCGGTGGGCATCTCGAAAGGTGTAATGGTGTGCGATTCGCATTTGCGAATGTTGCACTATACTTAAAATGACACATTATATCTGGTATAGAAGTAAGCGAACGTACGGCTGGTTGTTAGGGCTTCGGGCCCTCGTGGAAGCAATCAGTACTGCGAGATGTGGGGTGGACGTCGTTTGAAGCCCGGGAGGCACAAAATAAATTCTGCTTGCTGAGATGTTAAGAACGAATGTGGCAGCGTAAAATACCTCTGCGTAATGAACGAGGATCCCTAAAGAGGAAAAAAAAGTCTACATGGTTGACTATGAAGTTTGTGATTCACGGCAAAGGAGTAAAGGCACGGCACATGAGATGGCCAGAACAGATGCAAACAGACCGAAAAGAATACGTAAAAGGGAAGGGGTGTGACAAACGGAACCGAAGACATCGTTAAAGATGTACTGAGTAGAAAACTGTGGCAGAGGAAAGAAAAATCACCATGCTATCTCCAAGGATAGTACCTCCGTCGTTGAAGCTTGAGCACGTTCTTTTTACCAAAAAGAGCTTTCACGTTCTTTTTACCAAAAAGAGCTTTCATAGAAGTAGAGCAAAAAAGTAACAGCCAGGAATGCCGAGAAAAGTAAATTTGTTTTGGGGATTCAATAACCATTAAATTATATTCTGGCCGCACGCTTTTGTGTACATTCTCAATAAAAAATAGTCTGTATTCACCATTAATCGTTTCTGTTACCAGGAGAGGACTGATCCATCCTCCTTCCCATGCTCCCAATGAAAGCCTAACCGCTTCCTTCTCCATGTGAGCATTTTCAATGCGTCTTCATCGCATCCTGAACACATCCTCAATACGGTTTCCACACGTCTTCAGTAATATCCTCCATACGTTTTCAATACGTCTTTAATATGTCTTCAATACGTTTTCAACACGTCTTCAGTATGTCTTTAATACGTCTTCAATATGTCTTTAATATATTTTCAATAGTTCATCAATAACTCTTCAAAATAACATCAATACAATGGAAATCGTTTGCAAAGGAATGACAACTGCTACTGAACAACTGGAAGGTGTTTTCGGTGTAAGCAATGATTTACGAATGTGGAACATAGACGCGAAAATGCGACGTCCACGCTAAAATATTGGCAGGGAAATAACTGGTAAGAACATGTGGGCTTGAGTGAAGCAATTATTTGTAATCTATACCGACTGACTCCGAGAAAGTTGGGTAGCATCTATACAACGCAATCGAGGAATTGAATCAATAGCGTGTAAACGCGGCTTCGCGTACTCGAAACAGGCAATGTTTTTTTCGTCGTGCGGCGGTTTCTGAAAAAACAAACGTACGGGCACTTCTTGCAACGCATACAAAATGTCTCAGGCGTCGCACAATACATTGGGCACGCTAGATGCCAAGATAGTGAGTGCGTGGAGAAATTGCATGTCCCCAAAAATAGCCTCGAGGCGAGTCTAATATTTTGACGCTAAACAAAATAGTAACGCCCTAAGTTAGACTACTAACAGATAAAAAATTGCCGCTCCGGAGTTCAGTTGGCAGCAGCCGTCACAACTGGCAGTTGTCTAAGCAACGTTTTGTTTTTATTTTCTTGTTACACAGGTTGGTGTATTTTCGTTATTTATTTTATTTATTGGACTTTTCGTTGTTGCTACCAAACTAAGAGTGTGAATGTCATCTTTTGAAATGCACGTCGAAACTGGCAATGCTGAAATGATTTCAGAAAAAAAAAATGCGGGAAATTTATCTGTTGAATTATCTATTGTGGTTTCCAGCCTGTCAATCCTGTGCGCATCTTTACGGGGGTTTGCTTATATTGTTCGCCTGTCTTCATCTTTATCCTTCATGATGAATTTTGGTTCACGAAATTCCGTATTGTATAATACTGAATCAGATATATTCTCAAATTTTCTACATCATTGCCTTCTTTTTATTGTTGGCTTTTCTTGGTTGCCTTCGCCTTTTCTAACTACATTATTTTAAACGCGAAGTGTGCTATATCATTGTTTTGAATACATCATTGAATTCCAGCAACAAACTCCACTAAGATGCTGCTTTATGTTCTCATAAAGAAAGAAATAAATGAGCACCGCAATGGAACTAAAGTTGCCAGAAGAATTCAACGAACCTAAGCACTCTATCGACTTTTCTCAGTCACCAAAGTGGCGCAATTGGAACTGCCGTGTAAAACACGAAAAAAAAAAGGAAGCACAACTTCACAGGGAAAGAATGCTTCTCATTCGGTCCAATGCAAATCACTGAAAGCGATTTGCAACTGACAAGGGGCAACGAACCGCTGACCTTGAACAGCATTCTCACCATGAAAACCTTCAAATCGAATTCCTGTCTTTTTTATCTTAAAACGAAAACCTTCCTCAATTCGTAGAGAGGCTTCGCGATGTCATCGCAGAGCGAATGACCGGAGCTGACGCAGAAGTGTGTTGTTACGTTTCTATGAAGGATTACGGATGCCGCAACGCTGTGGTCGAGTTTAGTTCACTCACGAAAAGAAATGCCACACTTGGGAAGGCATGTAAGAAACGTGTTCCCATTTTGCAGGTCGGAGATACTGGAGTATTTCTCAAATACATAGCAGGGAAAACTCGTCGCAAAACCTCAAAAGCTAATTGGCTAGTTACAACTCAACCTCAAAATACCAAAGTCACCGGGACCCACTTTTTTACGCCAAGAAATTTATAAAATCGACAAGGCAATATGGGCAATGTCTCGGTAGCGATATTTCTCGGTAGCGATATGAAACACTTTCTTGTTAAAATACAAAACCCGAAAACGAACACCTCTAAGTATGACGTACTCTTTATTATTAAAGATTGCTTCCCCACAAGAAGACCTGTGTGCAGGGATGCACCCTTTACAGGCCGCTTGCTTCGTTGTACTGGCGTCATTTCCGTGAGGGATATGACGTCGTGGAAATCTTTGTGCATCCCGAAATAAAACACTTTCATGTTAAAAAAACTCGCTTACAACGTGTATTATTCAAACTATTCTGCTCAATATAGTACGCGGGTTCCTACAGACAATGAATTCGACATGTCATCTAGCTGACAAAGTCTACGGGAGTAATTGTGGCTCAATACTTCACTTCTTTTTCTAAAACTGTTTTCGGTGGAGAATGACAATGCCTTCAAATTCGTATTGGCTGCCAATGTAAATATTTGTGTGCCGAACGAAAGGTAAGCACAGTGTGACCGGTGTGACCTTATAATTGGATCTAAAATGCAAGTGTTAATGCAGTTATTACTCCAGGTCGTATTACCGAAACATCGTCTGCTTCAATTTATGGTTTCGTCGCTAAGGTAGGTGCAGGGTCCTTTCAATCTGATTCGAGCTGAGCATTGCTGACAACTAAGTGGCAGCCACTCAACAGACACGTCAGCGCATCGTAGCTCTTGCAATCTTTTCATTAGTACCTGCAACCTCAAATGGAGGCCTGCTACGAGAGGGAGATAGTGATTGAATGGGGCGGTTAGCTCCAAGAAAAAAGGAAGCTCGTTTTTTCAAGCTTTGGACTGAGGGAAAGGTAGAGCGGATTTCTTAAGAAGAAACAAAATAATAGAATTTATATTAGTAGGGATGACTACTGAAACATGTCAAGTGGGCTGAGTGAACAATATGCCATTTAAAGTATCTAGACTAACTCGCAGCGACGGTATGTGATTAGAATGTGTGCACCTAAGTACAATAGATATTTGCACGCTTATAGCAGATTTCAGCAGGCCCGGGTGTAACTTCTGAGCTTACACTCACTGTATTGTCAGTTTCTTGGGCAAAATAAAGCCTCCTTCCTTTTCCCTTTCTTTCTTTCTTTCTTTCTTTCTTTCTTTCTTTCTTTCTTTCTTTCTTTCTTTCTTTCTTTCTTTCTTTCTTTCTTTCTTTCTTCGCCCCTTGCTATAAGTTTTTACTTTCGTAATTTCTGGCTTGTTTGCTTGCTTGCTTGCTTGCTTGCTTGCTTGCTTCCTTCTTTCCTTCCTTCCTTCCTTCCTTCCTTCCTTCCTTCCTTCCTTCCTTGTTTGTTTCCTTCCTTCCTTCTTTCCTTCCTTCCATAGTTATTTTCTTATCTGTTTTGCTCTCTACGTTCTTTTGTTGTGTACTTGAGATCGTACTTTCCTTTCTTTCTTTATTCCTTCCTTTCTTCCCTTTTCCCTGAAGCCTTCAATTCTTCCTTCACTTCCTTCTCTCTTTCTTTGCTTCTCGCTTTCTTTCGGTACTTTCACCTTTATTTTCCCTTTTTTTCTGTCTTATCCTCTTTTTTCATTTCTTCTTCTGTCCTTTCTTCCTTTTTTTTTCTTTTCCTTGCTTGCTTTATCCGTAACTCCAGTCTTTGCTTCCTTCTGTTTTTGGCTTCTTTTTTTTCCCTTTTATGCTTCGTCTTCCTTTTTCTTCGTTCTTTCCTTTTCTTCATTCTTTCCGTTCTCATTTTTTTCTTTCCTTCTTTCTTTCGGCCTTTCTACCCCCAATCCTTCCTGTCTTTCCTGCTTTTCTTTCTTCGTATCTCCTTTCTTTCGTTTTCAGTTCTATCGTCGTTCTCTTTCTTTTATCTCTCTCTCTACCTCCCTACCTTCCTCCTGGGCTGGATTTCTCCCTATTATTTCTTTCTTTCTCTACCTTTTTTCTTACTTCCCTCCTTTCGTTCATTTCTTTTTTATTTCTTCCTTCCTTCCTTTATTTCTTTCTTCTTCCTGTCTTTTGTTTCTTCCTTTCTATCGTTCTTTCTGCCTTCTTTCCAGTTTCAATGCCCGTTTTGTTTATCCTCGACCCCATACACATGTGCGTGTTGATACTGTCACGCAACTTCACCCAATTTCAGACGTCCACAACAAGCATAATGCATTTATTTGATTCTCTATGGCGAAGATGCCCTTGAGCCTCGGGACATCATCATCATCATCAGTTTAATCGTGTTGCCGTTGCGCGTCTCTGGGTCAAGGGGGGAGCACGAAGAGGCCCAGCTGCGCACTCCGAAAGTGTTGCTGCCCGCGGCCGTTATGAAATCGAATCGCAAATCGCTTTCCTCAGAGCAGTGGCACTTGGGCAGCGAGCGAGCCCCGAGGGACCGTGCTTGTACAAGCACTGCCCTTCCTTCTCAGGAGGGCCGTATGAGAAAAGAAAAGGGCGGCTGCCATACTATATTGCGGAGCCACTCGAGCATTCCTCGTATTCAATCGCGGCTTCTCCGACTAGCAGCATTTCGATGTGAGATCTCCAAATGCATGAACGTTCATTTCCTTTTTCTTCGCCCAGCGCCTTGTGGCGACCGAGTGCTTCTACGTTGCGCAATACGCGGCTCGCGGGGGATAGCGCCGGCAATGTAGGCCATTCTGTTGGTTCACTGGGTAACGTACAGGGTGGAAGCATTTCTGTGTGCTCACAATAGATATTTTGTTTTTTGTGACCTTTTCTCCATTCTCGCGGGCTTTCCCCTCGCTAGCCACCGATCTAAACGTTTGCCCGACAATTGCAATGACTCTTCGCCATTCTTTATATTTTTCAGGCTAAGTTGTCAGTACTTTGATATACGAAGCCATTTTTTACGCTGTGTTTTCGTCGCCCTTTGTCCATTGCTGGTACCACAGCGCATGCGCGACAGAATACAGGTGCGAAAAACTAAACGCTTCTGACCATTTGGAGTTTTTGAACATACTTGAACATACTCCGCAATACACTTACAGACCCTGTAAGCACAAGCATTGTTGTCTGCGTTTACGCCTCGTAGGCGGAGAAAAAAGTCACTATGATTCGCAGATTTGTGTAGGCAAGAGGGAAGCAGGGCGAATTCGTCTGCAATACCATTCCCTGCAGCTCCGCGAGGCGCACAGAGACGACAGAAAAAGCTCCTGTACTGACAACTGACACCAGTAAAGTCTTGTCTTGCCGTCTTGCCCTGTGCTCGGCCAAAAAACTACTTCCATATTTCGTCGCAACTGGAAATAGGTGAACCTAAAACACGTGCTGTTGCTGCTCTACGCCCTTGGAGCGATGGCAAGAGGGACTGGCAAGAGGTGGCACTCCCCACACATGCACACGTCATGTGGCGAACTCAGAATTTTGTTTTGGCAGTGTCTATTATCACTGCAACTGTGAGAATTACCGTCAGAAATTTCTCACGGCAGTCGCCTCTCATTCACTAAGCACGCTACCCGGAAATTCTACGAGATACATATTCCCTAAAAAGCCACGTTTGCAGCTGCCCCTGTAGCGCTTTGGTATTGCTTGGTTTTAAACGACAAGCCTGATGTTCGAGTCCGGCATTGCGATGTTCTTTTTTGTGTTTTTTTTTGCTTTCGGAATTTTTTGTTCATCTTAATCTTGCCAATGCTTTTTTACTCTAGTTTTTACTATATAAAGAGATCGACGCACAGGAGTTCTAGAGTGAGTTGAGTTACGTTTATATAGGTTGTGTTCTGTGTCGTTGGGCTGGGTTATATTCGGTTTGTTGCAATTGGGCTTGATGTGGGTAGGGTATGACGCGTTCGGTTTGTTACGTTATGTTCGGTGAGGTTGTGTTATATTATATTGCGTTGGGACGTAATGCCATTCAGCAAATTTTAGGCCAGCCAGCTTTTATGGAAACTGCCGTGAGAATAGCCCGGAGATAATTCTCACGGCTGCCGTGAGATTAGACGCAGCCTTTTGTTTTCAATCTTGAAAGGCAACATTTTTAAGACGCGCCGCCAGACATACCGCACTTGGGGAATTACAATAACCGCATAGCCATTCGTCAAACTTGTCGCCGTAATTTTTATGCGCAACCGTCAGCGCTTGTTAAAGAGGGCAACCTCTAGTCTCAGCGCGCGGTGCATATTTCTTGTTCAAACTTATCTCGTTTACGCTTTTTTCCCTAACATCCAGATAAATCATCTCTGACGTCCACTTTGTTTTTCTTGTGCATCAAGGTAATTTATTTACGACACACTATTTCCAAGTTCGAAAGCATGGCAGCGATAAGAGGCGAGGGCTTGGGTGAGATACCCTATGCTGTCATATCAACTCACTCGACCATGCAAACTAAGCATGACTAGCCACCGGCAGTATCGCCTTACTTGTTGTATAGAGTTTTTATTGTTTTACGTTTCACTTATTTTATGCGTGTCTGTTTTTTTAAAAAGCTCCAACATGTCTGAGTAGCCCCTAATAAAATCAGTTTTCACAACCTTCTTGACCTGCGCACCTCGGGCACTTCGTATACGTTACCCCCGCAACAAGCGTGGTCACCCGTACCGTGAGCGCATGAAAAGCCGCGCAATCGATGCTCCACGCGCCCAAGCGCGATGCATCTCACCGCTCGAAATTGCCCAATGCGCGTTTCTTTTCTCCGACGCGGGAAATCCAATCTACGCTCACCGTCCGCAGCGCGAGCCACTGACGCGAGGTGACGCCGCATCCCTGCGGTTGCCATGGCAACGCCTCAACATGGTCCGCAGAGATAAGAGATCAGGCTTTGCAAGAACGGTCTGACCGTAGCATTCAAAGTCGTTGTTTTTTCTCTCTATCTTCCTCGCAGCGTTAGGCTCTTCTGACATTTGCTGTGGGATAGGCATGGGATTGATTTTTCTACGTTCTATTTCCCGCGACATGTAGTGGGACGGTAAGTGGGTGAACGTGGCCCTTCGGCTGCACCGGTTTGCGTTAGTTTCAGAGCACTACGTTTACTTTGCAGCCTCATAGGTGCCACTGTTTGGATTTCAGTGAAAATAAGGCATAAGCTTCACTTGATCCTAATTTACACTTTGTTTTATGCCTGAATGAGCAAAACGTCTGCTTACCGCGAATTTGCGCGCGCGCACTCGCAAAATCTGTGCGTCTGTGCTTGCGTGTTGGGGGGAGGGGGGAAGTTACCCATTTGGAATTGCGTCACACAAGGGAACGCCATCTCGTCAAAGGTATTCACAGCATGTATATAGAGGATACCAGTAAGCTTTCAATAGAGTATACAGGGTGAAGAAACTTAAGTCGACAGATTTTTTAATAATATGGCGCTTAGATATACGTTAAGGCCACCGCTACAGGGAAGTTATGAGCCCATGGGAACACGGAAATAGGTGGTAATTATTGATGTCGGTGGCTTAACTAACTAAAACAGAATAGTTCCCTTTTTAGTGGCTGCAGTAAGCCGGCATGTTTGTATTGAAGAGTTAGACGCAATCGTGTTTAGACCCAGTTTCATTTGGCAGAATTCGTCTAGCGCATCCGTACTCCGAGATATGGAACTGCGAAGTTTAATTGCCGTTCACATGATTACGCATGCTAGACAGCGACGACCAGCGCCAAGCTCCTTCCTTTTATTCTGTGTTTCCATAGCGGTTCCGCCTACTGGAGACTGCGCTAACGCCAGCCAGGGCAGAAAGGGTGCTAGTTATCACTATAACTAAACACCGCACGAAGCAGGCACGTCACAAAAGG
>NW_027526407.1:44150523-44210523 GCF_048455015.1 Haemaphysalis longicornis
GATATCTCACTTTGTAATACGGTTGTACACTGTGTAACTACTCCTGGCTTGCGCAAGTAAGCAATGCCGACGTGAATCCCATCAAAATTAACAGTAGAAATTATGATTAAACTGATGGTAAGACTGATGGTCATGTTGGAAAGCTTGATGTATTGATGTATATGCTGGGAACGATAGGCGGTATCAAAATGGATGTTGGCTTGTTATAACAGGCATGCTGTACCGTGATGGCAGATGCTTGCGTATGAAAGAAACTTTGGCAGGCTACTGCGATGAAGTGGCGGAAATTACAGAAGAATTGTGATTGTAAGCAAGGAATAACAGTGTCCGAGAATGGTAGTCAATGGATGTGACAGCAATCCTGACATCTAAATCGATGATGGAACAAAATGTTGAAAAAAAAAAATGCTGGCAGCAAGGCACATTTCATTCTACATTAAGCTTTGATAGTGACCCGCTGCGGTGGCTCAGTGGCTAAGGCGTTGTGCTGCTGAGCCCAAGGTCGCGGGTTCGATTCCCGGACGCGTCGGCTGCTTCCCTGATGGAGGCAAGAAACAAAAACGCCCGTGTGTTCGAGGTTTCGACGCACGTTAAAGATCCCCAGGTAGTCACAATTAATCCGGAGTCTCCCACTACGGTGCGCTTTATCGCCTGTGTAGCGTCGGCGCGTTAAACCCTCATAATCAACAATTCAAGTTTTGATAGTGGCCGTTGCAACAGGGGAACAGGGGCAGTTCACAGCACTCTCAGCCTTCGATATGATGTAACGATTGATTAGAAGTTTTGACAGTTATGCCAAGGCCTAAATGTTTTATGTAAAGCCGGTGAGTCTTGAGCGTCGACCGACGGTTGGGTCAGCGACACGCGCGGCGAAACGCGCGAGAGTAGTTCGCACAGTTCGTTGTCTCGCCAGTGCAACCGTCGTCTACGGCGTTCCCGCAATCACTACATAACCCCTTCTCGCTGGTAGTCAACCCGCTACCCTCATTGCCGGTAGGTGACAGCGATTTCTCGGGCGTCTTGCTCATCGCAACGAAGCTAGGTGGCTGATTACCAGCGGAAAGGGGCTGTGTTGCTCTTGCGGGAACACCCGGAATGTTGCGCTGGCGGGACCATTCTGTGCCTGCAAATTGTGCGATCTCTTCTCGTCCTTTCCGCCGTTATCTGCCGTGATAAGGCGCTGACCCAACCACCGGTCACCGATCTTGCGATATTAAAAAAATCCGGCGGCTGTTCCTACGAATCTTGCGGCGCCTGGGCGCCATCTCCTACACGGTTTTTTGGAGGACGTCAACGTTTACATGAATGGTTGAGAAAATTGTTGGTTCCCCAACTTTTTGGCGCACACGGTACCTTTCTACACTCTTTTTACTGGTATGTTTACCGAATACTACCGAACGGGTAGTATTCGGTAAACATACCAGTTACAGCTGTGTGCATAGTCGAGTGCATCGACGGTGCCTGAATATTTGTGCAATTGATGCAGTCAACACTGCGAATTCCGCGTGGTGAACGCATATTCTCCCTCTGCAGCTGTTGCACGGAACACGTAGGTACCAGGAAATAATAACGTTCAAGTCACAGCATACAAGCTCGCTTTATTAATTGGCAAGCAATAAATGGAGAGAGAAAGCCGGCGTCGGCGTCTGAATCTGGCTTCCAAACCTACTTGTTCTCCAAGCGCTCCATAGGGCAAAGTAAAACACAGTAAAAAGCCCACGCTGCTAGTCAAAGCCTGGGCATGCTCAGAGCCACGCGGAAAGTGGCCAGTGCAAAATGCATGGTCGCGCTAGCCTCACCCAGCGCCGCACCAGTCACCAGAGAGCGTGCCCTTTTTGCGTGTCACCACAATTCTGAGCGATGTCGTCCAAATGATCCCCGTACACAACCAACATGATAGCGCAGAAACTCCGAAAATAACTAGTCCCAATTTATACGCAAAGCTCACAAACCTTGGAGCGCAAAACTTGAAGTGCCTCTCAGAGGCGTTAAAGGAGACATGTATGCCTTCGCATTGCCAACTGATCACGAGTGCTCAGGAGTCCTGGGATTTGTTTATTAAAACAACACAAAAGAACACTTACGAACCGGTCCTTGCGTGATGGAGTAACTACATGATCCGCATACGATGATGAAGAGGTGTCTGTTCTTATTGATTGATTGTAGGGTTTAACGCACCGACGCAACGCAGGCGATGAGGCGCGCCGTAGTGGAGGGCTCAGGATTAATTTTGACCACCTGGGGGTATTTAACGAGCGCCGAAATCTCGTACACACGGGCGTTTTTTGCTTTTCTCCTCCATCGGAAAAGCGGCCGCCGTGGCCGAAAATCGAACCCGCGACCGTGTCTGTTCTTATTTTATAAAGCCCAAGTTTTATACGCCTTATGAGGCCGAACGTCTGGCGTTGTTGACCGAAACTACTCGCGTAACGCAGCGCCCGGGGAGAACACGTGACTGAAGTTGATGGGAACCCATGCAACCAAAGAAGGAAGCTGATTCTGGGGAACTGAACTACAGTGACGTCAAGTGAAGGTGAGTGCCCTTATATAATATTTAATCAAATAAAACAATAAAACATTTTAGAAGTGGAAGCCATAATCCTTCCGCAATCAAAGCTCGTGTCTCGAGGAATTTTAATATATCTCGGGTGACGCCCAAGAGCCGCGGAAGTGCTCGCAGGAATGGCGCTGTTGTTTAACAACAGTGAACTCTTGTTGAGACGAACTCGAAGGGACCATTATGGTTTGTTAGGCTTATCAGAAGTTAATCTTATCACAAGCTCAACCCCCCCCCCCCCCCCCCCCCAAAAAAAAAAAACGGCAACACTGCCAGGTGCATGCAAATATCTTGCTTCAAGACGGGGAATGAAGTAGATTTACAATAGAGGAAAAAAGAAAAAAATCATTGTGTGCGCAAATTTATAAAGAGCTGTCTTCAGGTGCTCTTACCTGGCTTTATCTAGTTCAAGCGGCGACGGAGAGCGTACACCCGCTACATCAAGCGACAACGCAGCAGAGACAGAGAGGTAACTCCTCGCTTCCTCGGCGGTAACGCGGTGGGACACGCGACGGGAACCAACCCGAATTCACATGCTCCCGCTTAGAAACGGCATTAATCAGGAGATGTGCTACGTTAGCGACCAGGAAGTCTCCGTCATCGCTTTTCTTTACTTATTTGTTATCCTCCTAGTTTTGCGCCTCCCATCTCCAGAGCAGATCGGCCACAAAACTCGTCCTTGCTCTTTTTTTTTTTTTTTGCTATGCCACTGGCTCCACGGGTTGAAGGATGGGAGAAATGGTAGCTTTATCCGCGTGTCTTTCTTTATCGCTCCCTCCTTTACTTTAAAACTCGAATTCGCTTGGCGCTGTGGTTTCCTTTTACTTTTCTTTCCCTCTGTTCGCGTGAATGCCCCACCGCACCCCGCCAAGACTGCTATGTTCACTACCCAGAATCGCCAGCAGTGGTGTTCACCCCGAAAGTTGCTCGTCTTAACCGAAGAGTACGCGCAAGGCTCTTCGTCTTAGGAGGTTGTTTTTTTTTTCTACATTGGATATATGAAAAACCAAACAAACGTTCCCACGTTGTTCGGCGTAAGCGACCATTCGGCAAAGCTGAGTTCGTCTTTACGGGAGTTCACTGTACTTCGAGAATAGTCCGTCGGTTTTGAAAAACCACGATGTTAGGGCGGACATAGTCCTTCCGTATAGGCGGGGACAAATTGAGTTCTTCAGTGGCATTCACAGATATCGCGCTGGAAAACGTGGCCGTCTGGACCAGGTTTCTTTGGGGGTTCGTTTTCACATTCCTAGATTGACCCCAAATGTGTCCGAGGTTTCCTTTGCGCTTAATGATGTGGACATGCATGAGCCATTCGGGAACTCTCAGTAGTTTGAAATGGTTTACACATCGTGTTCGAGCATTCTTTCAGCTACACGCCGCGGTATCTCAGTGGCTAAGACGCTGTGCTGCTGAGCCCAAGGACGCGTGTTCGATAACGGCCGCAGTGGCTGCTTTTATGACGGAGACGAGAAGCGAAAGCGCCCATGGGTCGCGATTTCGGCGCACGTCAAAGATCCCCAGGTGGGGTTATTAAACGGGAGCCCTCCACTACGGCGCAGCTCATAGCCAAGGTGTACCTCTTGCGCGTTAAACACTAGAATTATTCAAACTATCAGTCAGTCTGTCAATAAGTCAGTCTGTCAATCAGTCAGTCAACCAATCAGTCACTCCGTCAGTCAGTCAGTCAGTCAGCCAGTCAGTCGGTCAATCAATCAATCAATCAATCAGTCAGTCAATCAATCGATCAATCAATCAGTCAGTCAATCAATCGATCAATCAATCAGTCAGTCAATCAATCGATCAATCAGTCAATGCACCAGTCAATCAATCAATCAATCAATCAATCAATCAGTCAGCCAGTCAACCAATTAATCATTCAGTCAGTCAGTCAATCAATCAATCGATCAGCCAGACAATCAATCGATCAATCAGTCAATCAATTAGTAAGTCAGTCAATCAGTCAATCAATCATTCAATCAATCAGTCAATCAATCGATCAATTAATGAATCAGTCCGTCTGTCTGTCAGTCAATCAATTAATCAATCAATCAATCAATCAACCATCCTTTCGGCTGTATTTTGGTCCTGCTGGTGAACCAAGGGACAGTCAGGCAAATATATTGTTGTTTTTGGTTGCCCAAGAAAGACTATCGATTTCAAAAAAATACGTCACCCAGGACATCGCAGGGAGTTCGAATAAGGCGCTGAAAAATTCGACTATAAAAGGAGACTCCTCAGAAAAGCGAGAAGCGTGTGTGACGACGCCCTTCGATTACAATTCCCGCGTCTGGAAAAAAGAAAATGGCCGCAGGCAGAACGTTAGCCGCGAGCGCATCGCTAACAGCAATCAAGCAGCGACAGACCTCCGCGATGGCCGGTGCATTCATTATCGCGAGATGAGCGCAATGAGTCCCTGTTCTTTTTCACAGCCTGTCACACTTCTACCGCCATCCTGTTACCCTAGCCCATGGGAGCTACGGCTGTCTGTTATAAACGGGGCGAGGCGTTGGCAAGCCTTCCGCCGCACCGTGTGACGCGTAGAGTGCGATAAATTAATAAACAGGGCAACGCGAAATGACAGCGTAGCATAACTGACATGGGCCGGTTACTCATCCCCCCACGAACGAAGAGACAAAAAAAGAAATGGCAGTTAATGACATTCATTCCCGCGACGACTCCATAGGGCGACCTCATTAGGAGCTGATTTCTCCGTTCCGATCGGGGCAATCAGCTTGGCGGCGATTACATTACGCCAGCGTTGCCCGAAACACGCCGCAGAAAAGGAGAGAAAAAAAAGGAGAGGGGGGTAAAATTGAGGGTGTTGTCGAAGGCTTCCAGCTTAAGCCTTCCCTCATGATCGCGGTACGCACGGGGTAGAATTGCGCTTGAACTCAGGCAAGGACGTCGGATTAACTCTCTGCCGCGGGCTCAGTAGCGAACGTGAGTGTAAAGGCGTTGCGCTGCTGAGCACGAGGTCGCGGGTTCGATTCCCGGCCGTGGCGGCCGCTTTTCTGATGGAGGCGAAAAGCAAAAACGCCCGTGTGTACGAGATTTCGGCGCACGATAAAGATCCCCAGGTGGTCAAAATTAATCCGGAGCCCTTCACTACGGCGCGCCTCATCGCCTGCGTTGCGTCGGCGCGTTAAACCCCCACAATCAATCAATCATCAATCAACGTGAGTGTATAACCGTGGGCTAGGTTCGTCGCTTTTCGATCTGCGCGGCAGCAGCAATGGAGGGTATCGCCGCTGAATTCACTGCTGGAGGGGTTTTGTTTCATGAGGAAGGAATTTCGCGGATATTGAAATGAAGATCAGGAGTCGTGACTCCGTGATTGCTCTTTAGTCGGACGAGTAATTGTCCTTGCAAAACCATTTTACTTTCAATGCAAATGTAGAAAAGGGGAAATAGTTAAGCGCTAACAGATTTACGGGGACTAACTGATCACACCGAGGGAGACAAATGCAGATTGTTATTATTATTATTATTATTATTATTATTATTATTATTATTATTATTATTATTATTATTATTATTATTGCTGTCGTTGTTATGATGATGATGATGGTGGTGGTGGTGGTGGTGTTGATGCCTATGATGTGTTACGCGCGTAACCACAAGGGGCATTGGCCCAGGCTAAATTGTTGACTGTGCTTTTCTGCAGTTTCTAGGTATAATTTATGTTCCAGCAAAGAAGACGGCGCGAAAACAAAAGAAATTGAACTGCGAAAAGAATGAAGTTCCCCATTTCCTTCGCCTCGTTTTCGTCTTTTACCGCTACACCCTTCTCACTCAGCTTGGTTCAACTCGCTAAGCAAGAAGCATTGTTTAATAGCAACGCAAAGTTGGAAGAGCTTGCACAGCTCTTTCTGCAAAAAACTGCGGAATAAAAACTACAATTGACGCGACAGAAAAATATTATATCTAGGTAGCCTCTGCACAGCCTCCTAAGTAGTTGAAATGCGATTTGCATTCGATTACCATGCGGTAAGCACTTTTCAGTGTGTAGCCAACTTGCTGGCGGAAAATGTAGTTATATCACCAAGGATTATTCCATTCGTTCCGTTTTTGTTTCCTTCTCCTCTGGTCCTTCTTTGTGCATCCGACGCCACGCTTGATTCAAGAATAAATCGAAAAGTCTGTAGAGCGGAAGTGAAATGTCAACGCAGCGATACATACCAGTACACGCGAAAGGCGAAATTCCTTTTAATTTAAGTGCAAAACCATTTTGTGATTTAGTTACCACGCCAAGTTCTGCCAGTAGATTTCTCAAAATATACCACACATTAGCCATTATTACATGTCACTGCATGAATAATAGCGTATTTGCAGCTTTCCCGCTCATAGCAGTCCTTTCAACAGTGATTACTCTGTAGATTTTTGGTGAAATGTAATATTATTTTGTGCAGCTAATATTGGGTGCGAAAGCTTGCTTTGCGCACAGTTTCAAGTCACGTTGCGCGACTTGGTTCCTGAGCCATAGAAATTTTCCCGTAGAAATGCATGGGGGGTACGATTTGACAGCGAGTTACACAAAAAATATTCCGAATCCTGCAAAGTTATTTTAGCCTTTGCATCTTCACGTTGACATCTTGCTTTGTGCAAAATGTCACTTTCCTGAAGTTGTGCTCGGTTCCTGAGATGTCAGAATTTTGAGCGAGAAAGCTGGGTATGGTATAAGATTTTTCTTGTGGAGGCTGATGCATTCGTCGTCGCGTAAAATGTTTTGGTCTTGATAAAGCCACGACGGAAAAGTGTACTGAGTTTAAACACGGAAAGCGCGTTCGGAAAATGATGGTAAGGGACGGCTCCTTCCTCAAAGAGGCTTCCATTTCTGTTTTGTGAAGGACGAGGCACTCACATCAGAGTGCATGAAGGGCTCAGTGCATATAATTTAATATAATATATACTAGAGGGAAATGTGGCGCTAGTGACTATGCCAGCCCGTGCACGAGCTTCCGCTCCTTTGACGGTAGAAGCCGGGCATTTCCTCTTCACACCAAGCTCCACCTACCGCTTCGCTGGGAACACTCATGTTCTTTTATGCAACTTCTGAATGAGTTCCGGAGTTCTGCCTTAATATCTTAGTGGTGGAATAATTTTTACAAAATTAGGGGTAGAATTGGGGATTTGGGAGTGAACGCCCCGGTTCGAGGGGTCGCGCCTCAGTAATGTTAATATTTTTCCAACCAACACGCGTTTTTTTAACACGAAAGTGTTTTGTTCCCGTATACACCAAGATATCGCTGACGTCATATCCTTCACGGCAGTGACGCGCGTACAACGAAGCGAGCTGCCTGTAAAGGGTGCACCCCTGCACACAGGGTCTTCTTGCGGGGAAGGCACCTTTAGTACCAAAGAGTACGTTACTTCGGGTTGTTCGTTTTCGGCTTTTATATTTTAACACGAAAGTATTTTATGCCGCGATGCACAAAGATTTCGCTGATGTCATATCCGTCACGGAAATTACGCCAGCACAACTTTGCCGAAGCGACCCGCCAGCTCGCCAAGCACACCCACAAGACAGCCGCAGACCTGCGAATGATGCTGAGCTGCAGATTTCGCTGCACATTTTTCTTTCGTGTTTTACCGATTCCTATGACAGAGGAATCAACCACTGTTTTTATTGTAATCTGTTCCCACACCGAAACTCTGCGCATTCATTCCGTAAATAAGAGTGGTTTGGCATTTTTAGGTCGGATTGGAACACATTTAATTAACGTTCTGCATCGCACCGGAAGTGGGGGGCGTGTACCTGTCTTGGAACGGAATATTGCTAGCCGTGCTTAAGCGAGAGCGCCGTCACGTACCGCGGAGACGAGTAAAGATGATGATGATGATAACTTTATTTTGCCCGAAACTGGGTGAAAGGAGGAAGGGGAAGTAGGATGCCTTCCTGAATTCATCCCCCTAAGAGCGACATCTTCGGTCAGTTGAACGACCTTGGTCTGTATTGCCATCGTTACTTGGCATGGCCCATGAACAAGCTTATAAGTTGTCTTTGGCTCCAAAAAACCAACAAAAAAAATTAAAGCCGTTCCCCTCAACGTGAAAGTTGTCGTAAATGCAGAGCAGTGATTCGCCATAACGGCCTGTGGCACTGTTATCCGCTTACTGCTACTACCCATCACGCTCTTGGCCTCCCTGTCTCACTTCTCTCTTGATGAATTGAACGGAAGTTTGTCCAAAGCAGTTCAAATTTCCCGCATTCGCAGTGCTCGCGCGCCCCCGGCCTGGAACGAACAGCGCGAGCGGTTCTCGCACGTGCCGGCACCTTACTGCGCAGTCCACAACGCGTTGTTTTTGGCGGTCCCATCTCCCCGCGAGGGGGACTCGAGTAAATGCGTCGCATAGGGGGTGGGTGTATTGCGTTAACGTTTAGTGTTTGGGGAGTTGGTGGTAGTGAATGCGTTGTATCAGCAGCTTCTTGACGTAGTTTGAATGAGTCAATGATATAAGGCGCGTTCGTAGCTTCCCATTCTGTGTCGGCTTTGTGGCGCAGTGGGTAGAGCACCATGTACAATGCGTTCCGCCCGCAGGGTCGAGGGATCGAAACCAGGCGCCGGATAGTATTTTTTTTAAATACAGAGCATTTCAGTAACTCACAATGTCACCCGCGTTGGCGTCCGTCGTAGTCCGCACCGTCGTTGTCCGCAGCCCTCCCCCTACACTATGTAAAAAAAATACTATCCGGCGCCTGGTTTCGATCCCTCGACCCTGCAGTCGGAACCCACTGCGCCACAAAGCCGACACATAATGGGAGACTACGAACGCGCCTTATATCCTTGACTCATTCAAACTACGTCAAGAAGCTGCTGATACAACGCATTCACTACCACCAACTCCCCAAACACTAAACGTTAACGCAATACACCCACCCCCTATGCGACGCATTTACTCGAGTCCCCCTCGCGGGGAGATGGGCCCAATTTTTTATATAGTGTAGGGGGATGCGGACAACGACGGTGCGGACTACGACGGACGTCAACGCGGGTGACATCGTGAGTTACTGAAATGCTCTGCATTTAATATGGTTAAAAGTAATTTAACGTTGCTTTATCAATAAGAAAAAGGAATTGGAATTACAAAAGGTTTACTAGTGAGGAAATGACTTCGAACCTTTATGCAAGACGAACAAAATAATGTTGCCCTTTTTTGTTGATTTTGGCTTTCAGAGACAAAATAAGCCGTGTGGCTAGTCAAGCCGAGTAGGATAGGTATGTTTTAACTGCTATGGTGCCACCCCCGACGACACATGATTTGAGTGGTAGATTAACGTCTAGTACAGGTTAGAATGAAACTCTATGGGCTAAATATACTCACAGGGAGTTGTAAACTGCACATCCGGTGCAGCTTCCGGTGGCGTTGCTGGCACCACTTGTGCGAGTAAGACAGGAGACTGACATTCCTTAAAGGCCCCCATGATATAAACAATGTTTCATCAAGCACTTCCTGTAATATTGAGTGGCAGGGGACGCCATCAAAGACTACTCCTCAAAGCGAATAAAAAAATGTTTTAAACTGAGAATATTTACAAGATGTTCAAGCATTTATTGATTACGATGTGCTCCTCGCTTTCCCGCATGGAAACGAATGCAGTTAAGACTGCTGTGCAGGTATGGACGTTGTCGAGCTTGTTCATTCGGTTCCACTGTAATGTGTGTAATTATGAAATGTTTCATAGAAAACCAAAAAGCTCCGATCTCTAATGTTGAAGTGCAACCATGATATGCACTTACGACATTCCACAATATGTAAATTACCTAACGCCTGTCTGACGCTCTTAATGCTCAATGAACTGGAGCTTTGGACACTCGCTTCATTAATACCGTTCTCCCCAACGGGCATCCCGAATCTCTCCGCCTTTGCTTTTACTTTACGTCTCCGAAAGCACATAGGGAAGGAGAGACAGTGTTTATTGAACGGATAATATTTACATCGCCACGTTTTGCCTCAAAACAGAGTGCACAGCTCTTGCGGGGGGAGGGAAGAGCACTGAAAGAAAGGGCAGTGAGAGGGCAATAGAATTGCCCTCTCACTGAGGGCAATGGAATAGGAAGGGCTATGAATGAACAGGCCACGAACAGTCTACAGACTATATATATGCACACGCAGACTATATACAGACTATTCACATACTCGCACGTACAAAAAAGGAAAACCAGGGAGGGTGGTTGGTGGGTGGGTTAGGGTAAGACGGCTCAGGGGCGGGGGTTGAGGCCTGACTCCTCGAGGTATGTGATGAGAAGCCTAAAGTGCTCTCGGTGCAGCATGACGGGCCCCCGAGGAATCAGAATGTGTTCTGCAGTGGTCAAAGGTAGCCCTAGCCGCCGGGACCCAGACACGAATTTGTAGTAAAACAGAGTAGATGGCCACGGCTCCTTCTCAAGACAATCTTCCGTCCGCGGTGGCTCAGTGGCTAGGACGTTGCGCTGCTGAGCACTAGGTCGTGGGTTCGATTCCCGGCCTCGGCGGCCGCTTTTCTGATGGAGGCGAAAAGCAAAAACGACTGTGCGTACGACATTTCGGCGCACATTAAATATCCTCAGGTGATCGAAATTAATTCCAAGCCCTCCACTACGGCGCACCTCATCGCCTGCGTTGCGTCAGCGCGTTAAACCCTACAATCAATCAATCAATCAACCTCAAGACGATGCGTCCATCTTTTAAAGCGAAGCTTTCTATGCCTTACTGGTGGCGACCCTCCCTTCATCAAAACTCCCTGCCGGAAAGCCAACTTTAAAGGAGCCATGAAGAGAAAATACAAGTTCGTGTAATTTGAAAGAACTAGGATTCAGTATCTCACTCAGCTCCATTACAGCCCCAAAAGATGTTTTTTTAACGAAAAAAAGCAAGAAGTATTTAAAAACTTTCAAATTTAGCGCCACAGTGACGTGTTACGAGCAAGAATGACGTCATACGGGCCAACAATAAAACATAATTTTCAGTGCGTGAACTGCACGTTAGCATTCAAGTGATGCGGTCAAATGGAACTAGAGGCCCCATTACAGACGTCCAGTCATGTGTCGCCACGACAGGTGAGTTAGACGGCCGCCCATCGCACAAACAAGGTTCCGTGACGTCATAGAAAAGTTGCGGGAAATTGGCTAGGGGGTCGCGACTGCTTCACACGTTTTCTTCAATATCTCCGTTATTTTTTCGAAGATTGCGATGATGTTGGTATCATTGTTATCGGGACTACGCAATCTTTCTAATAAACCAAACTTGTATTTTGTCTTCATGGCTCCTTTAAACAATGGGTTTCACAAAACGAAATGGTGTTTATAAGCGAAGGCAGACCAACCTCCTCAAGAGAAAAAAAAGGCTTCCCGTGGTGGGAATCAAACGTGGGTCCTTAACGTTATGATGCCGACATCTATTCGACTGCGCCGCTCTGACACGGTCGAATCAGTCTGGACTTTGGACATTGACTTTTACTCCGGTTGCATGGCAGAAAGCTTCCAGTTTTAATCACATTTCCTTAAGAAAGGGGGTTTGGTTCTTTTCTTGAAGTTTGCTTCTCTTCGTCGTCGCGGTTCAGATATCCGTCGCTGTAGCACATAACATCGTCCTAGCAGGGCGTAGCGAATACTAATACCCTCGAAACCGCTTATGGCTCCGCATCTCTGTCTAGCGAGATGTAGTCGTTAAGAACTTTAATAACTTGAGTTTGGTAATATGGGAACGGTCCCTCATTCCTGGAGATCACTGCCCTGGAGACCACGGCCTGGAGAGCATGACTGCCCTGGAGACCATGGCTGGAGCAGCTCGGGAGACCATGGCTGATTCAGTATGATCGCCAAGAGAAAAATAGCGCCTGGAAACAATCGCTGGGGGAAAACCCGCGAGGTTTCAAAACCGGTTCCAGTGCACCTCTGTCCCCTACGTTTTTATATAATACCAGGAAGTCTAGGCATCTGCACCTACACCACATTCAATGAATGACACGGAACTTGATAGCCTGGCGTTCGCAGAGCAAAATACCGCGGACAACACTACGACAACAAGTGCCGTATCCCATGCGGGAAACCTCGTTACGCAGGTACCCGAAGTTCGAGGAAGCGGCCAGATTCGGTGAAGTGAGCCTTGTGGAGGGATAATTGGTCTCAATAGCGCGCCAACACCTCCTTAAGTTCCCGGAACACGTGGACACGGCGCTCAGTAAAGGACAAGGGGGGAGGACAAACAGGTCAGATTGAATTTCGTACAATCACGCGTGTATAATCCGAGGTCTGAGCGCTGATTGCTAGGCTAATCTGTGCAGTGCTGGCACGCAAACACACAAGTTCAATAAAGGCGGGTGTGCGGAGAACTAGATTGTTCAGATGTACTGCATTCTCGATAATTCGCCCAAAAGGATGTTATATCCGTGGTTCTCAGCGGCCGGGAGACGTGCGTGATCTTGAAGCTAGGGCTCAATCTGGCTGGAAAGCTGCGGCGATCAATACCTGTCGGCGCTGTTCACACCTCTAACGGCCGATTTCGTAACATCAGCTACAAAACTTTGCCGGGCATAAATGAACCTAATGCGTTGGTTAGAACAAGTCCAAGCTGACAAATGGCATGAAACCAATAAAGGGCTAACGTGCTTAGAACAGACAAGTGGGTGGCTGTCGTTATGAAACGACTGGTTGTCACGTTTCGTGGTTACGTGTCGACAGTTCTCAGCGCATGGCGCGTAGGTGTAGCCAGGCACCTCCTTTTTCTGGGTGGGGTGAGACGTTTTAACCTGCTTTACTGGTGCTATAATCAGCTGCGTGGTACAGTAATTCTGAAATTACTGTTTAATAACAGGAGAGCCATCACCGGCTTCGGCTTCTAGATTCCCGCTTTAATTCTCACTTTTCAATAGTGACAGCAATACTAAGGCATCCGACATGCTATTTCGGGCATGTAGGCGTCTCCTTTCCGTATCTCGCGCGTGCGCTTCTCTCCGCATCTATCGGCACCCTAGCCATCCTTCCTGTCCCACCTGTTCTTCCTACCCATCCATCCCTCATTCTTATTGGGACTGCACCCCGCCATGTCTTGACCCATCCCTCGCCTACATCACCTCCTGGAAGATCTGGCTGTCTCCCCGCCGACAGTAAACATCCAGGCTGCCCAGGAAGCTCTATACAAACACGTGCACCGGATCCGCACGGACATTCTGGAGTACTACGTGGATCCGGTGAATTGAACTTTAAATTAGGACCTGGACTTAGGTCCTGCGGAAAATAAAGTTTGTCTTCTCTCTCTCTCTCTCTCTCTCTCTCTCTCTCTCTCTCTCTCTCTCTCTCTCTCTCTCTCTCTCTCTCTCTCTCTCTCTCTCTCTCTCTCTCTCTCTCTCTCTCTCTCTCTCTCTCTCTCTCTCTCCGTACAGACGGCTGGCATCCCGCTCGTCCCCTTTCTGTTCTTCACAGATGTGGGCCAGTATCATGGAATAGGCGCCTGTTATTTTGACGCCAAACCATTAATTAACTCACTAATTCGAAATACAGCGTCCCTGGCATCCGGACGCTACACTAAAGGGTGGATGTCTCAAAGAGGAAAAAAACGGGGCAACTGAGGTGGAAAGAAACTAAGGTAAACTTCTGCCTCTTCTGTAACATTTAGAATGCGAGTTTGGCACGCATCTTTAACAGCTAATCTACCTGGTTTAAGCGTAACTAGTGAACCTGTTGCGGCCTTTCACTTAAAAACGTGTGCTTGAGGCATGTGCTGAGTCCTACATGAGTAATTAGAACGCGCTAAATACATGAGTAGAAATTCCCACCAAATGTCCTCTTTGCTTTTGCGCACACACACACACTCACACACACATATATATAGTATAAGTAAAGAGTCGGATACACAGCAAGAACAATAACAAAGAAGGTTTACTCACGTAGCGGCAACGGGACTTGCCTCCATCAGAGTACAGTTACATCACCTTGCTGTTACAAACATTTGGAACTTATTTCTTATATAGCTTTGCGGGAAAATGTGATAAGGAGAGGAAGATGCTTCGGAAACGGAGAGTATGCATGCAGTCGGGCTATGCCCATGGTACAACAACAACAAAACAAAGAAAGAGAGAGAGAGAGAGAGAGAGAGAGAGAGAGAGAGAGAGAGAGAGAGAGAGAGAGAGAGAGAGAGAGAGAGAGAGAGAGAGAGAGAGAGAGAGAGAGAGAAAGGGGTCGTATTTACAAGGCAGCTCTCAAGATTGCACCACGACGGGGCAACGTACCTGGCGTGGGCTGCAACTTCACACAGTGCGGAAGACTGGACAATCGCGGTTTCAATTATAAGGGAAAAGTATACAATAAGGTATTCAGTGGGTGGGGAAAATGATTCGGACGGATCCATACAGGCCATACAGGCATGGGCGAAGATTGTATTTTGGGTGTGCCCCCCGCTGATGGAAAGAATAGATACCGTGCAGAAAAGAGCATGGCACAGTGAGCTAGCAACCGAACAGGAAATAGGTAGGGTCCATAGATCACAAAGGGTTAAACGTTTCCAAACGGTATATCAACTGGCAGCAACCGAGAGAAGAAAAACGCGCAAAAGGAAATGAACGATACTAACGAGGAACGCGCTCGGAAATTAGACGCTCGGGATTTCGCCACCACTACATTATAAGGAAGGTTTTGGTGTCCTCGGGAGCTGTTGCATTGTAATTTAACCATTGTAGTTCAACCTTTGATTATGTAACAGCAGTCTGCAGCCTTCGTTTACCTCTAACTGGCGGCATAAAACATCAGCGTCGTTTGCGGCCGCTGCACTACCTACCGTAATGGATCCACACCACGGAGCAAGGATAAGATAGGAGGGGAAGCGAGGCTCCCTAGCCCAACCAGGTAATGTCACAAGCGCTCGTCGTGGGTTAAGCCTTAAGCCAGCGGCATCTGCCGCGGCTGAAGAAACTGCGCGGCCGCCGCGATCGGCAATTCACTGCTCAGCCACGGAATGAAATTGCGGCCGCTGTCGTTTCGTTCATCAGGTGCCGCTACCTTCTCATTCGCCGTCGCTGCTACCAAACTTGGCAGTCCGCCTTGGTTTTCATTGGGTCATTATCTGGTCGCTCGCCCGCGCTTGCCGCATTGGGCCGTTTCGCTTCCTATATATTCTTGCTCCGTGCTCCACACTGACGTGCGATGTGTTCTGGGATACTGGAGCGTTGTAAAAAATTTTGATTTTCACATGCGTCGCGGTTACTCTCGACACCGCGCTTGTTCACGTGCAGCTTGTACAGGTTACATTGCGAGCAATGCGTTAAATCTAGCTGAATTTAGCATACTTCGCTTACCAGAGCAATTATTTTGGTGGGGTGTATTACGTTTGCCTTAGCTGCCCCACCGCGGGTTCTAGGACTGTCAAGCCCATTCTCCGCTCTGGGAACATCACTTCCGGGTTCTTCAGGTGTCGTCCTACGAGACCTGGATCCGGCCCGCCTCAGGCTCACCGGACTCAGACGGGGTCACGCTGGAGTCCCTCCTGGCTTTTGCCAAGGAGGGCAACCTTGCAGAGAGGCTGTAGTTCCCGTTCCCTTCTCTTCCAGCTCCCTTTTGAAGCCAACGTGGCTTAATTCTAAATAAAACATTTTACAACAACAAAAAACAACAACAACCACCTTAAAAACTTCGTTCCTCCAAACGTTGGTTCCACCACCGTCACTTTTTTCGGGACGCTCTGTTTAGAACTCGATTTATGGCCGTTTCCCCGAACTCCGAGTGGCCGTTGGAGAGCAGACGTCGTGGCATTCCTCTGAAGGCTCTTAATTAGGGGCCTGGAGGCCAGATTAAACTGCCGCTGTTAAAGAGGCATACTATAGTCCATACTGCAGAAACATGCTACGAATGGTAATTTTCAGGTGGCATAGGTATTGTTAGTTTAGAGTTGCCTCCTAGTGCGTCTTGCTGCATATTGTCGAGGGATTTATGAGGGGGGTATATTTATTTATGTCTAAGCGGTAGTGCATAACTATCTGATGGTACGTTTTCATGCGTTCCCTGCTTGTTTACAAATTGGGCGATCAGTACCCCACGATGTATCTAACCACTTTTCTTGTAACCAAGTTTGCACAGTAAGTGTTCCCCGAATGAAGTTTGAAGGAAAAAAACTTCAGCCCCAGTTGAACAGGCGCACGCTTACCTTTTATCAGGCTGTGCCGAGGGACGTAAAGACAGACATTTTCGCGTTTAGGTAGGCCAAGAAGGACTATCGCTTTTAAAAACAGCGCAACAAAAGGACAGCACACGAGTAAAATGGCCGGGCAATGAGCACAACATCAAAACACTTAGCTCCAGCAGACTTAATGGTACGGGTTTAAAGTTTCGAATTACGCGTAACGAAAGACGAATTACAGCCGTTTTACATAACCGTATTCCTCCCAAATAATCTCAGGTGTTAGGGAGTCTTGGGTGGGGTCAAATGGCGCTGGAATTACTAAAAAAAGTGTGTTTGTTCCTCTTTAATAGGAATCGGTAAAACACGAAAGGGAAAGGGGCCTTCACTGGAGCAGTTGAATGCTAAAGAAACCTCCGTCATGTGCGAAGGGTTCGTGAGCCTGACCCCGCAAGATGACGTGATGCCGACACGCAAGAAACAAAAAAAAAAAAAAATAACCGGCCTATTCTGGGACAACAAAACCAGAAATGACATGCACAGAAACAACAGCTTGAAACACAATGGTCATGGAAACAACGCCAGAGCGGAGGGTGCCTCAATGCACGCGCCAACTCTCGGTGCTCATTACGTCATGATGCGCTACTTCACTTCGCCTCTCCTAGACGGCAGCACCATCTGAGTTAGTCATAGGGAAGGACATAAAGCGCGTTCGTAGAGCCGCTGACGTCTCTGCTCATATAGGGCAGTCGGTAGAGCGCCACGTAGTTCCCGTTGCGACGAGAGGGCTCGAGAGGCATGGGCTCGAATCCGGGCGTCGCAAAGTCAATGGAACTTTTTCTGGTGACGTGTCGACGTCACTTCCGTGACGGAAATTACGTGAGTGAGGTCTTGGTGTTCCCGGGATTAAACCACCTTGGTGTTAAAATCCGCGCAACTCCCCTGTAAACTACGTAATGATCACAGATGCGTTTACTCGGCACGAAGCGGTCATCTTCACCGTCAAAGGAGGAACATTTTTTCGTGCTGTACGACGTGTGTACCATGCGAGGTACTACAATCTTCCGGAGCATATACCCTTTCAATAGAAGTCCGTGTATTTCTTATGGAAAGCATACGAAAGCTTATAGAGTCACGGAAAATAAATCAGCCTGTGGGAAAAGTGGAATTGTGGTCTTATGGCTCTAAGCTTCACCTTTTTTGTGAGGTCGCTCCGTAGCGGCAAAAAATTATATAACGCCTACAACATTGCAATCTTTGAAGGGACTATGAATTGATACAAAAACAATGTTTAATTGTATATTATGTCATGTAGGCAGTATTTTTTTTTGCCCGACTGACACGCGTTTCATAAGATGAAACGGCGTATGAAAGTGGCCGTTTCCCTCCCGACATATTGTCTGCCGATTTTCCAGAAGTCACCACTGCTAAATTTAGCGGATTACTAGCATGATCAAGCTGCCCAACCCGTGTGTAAATAAATTAGTAGTCAAAACACCCTGGGAAACAAGCGACAGACACAATCAGCGAGTGGGCGCGTTCGTGATGCCGTACTCTTGCGAAAACATTGACCCTTCGTATTTACGCGAGTCGTCGTAAAAGGCCGCTTCAGAGGCGTGCGCAAATATCTCATTCGTATGCAGCAATTAACAAGGCGCTATATTTGAACAAGGAACTTTGTGATCACCAGCCCGTTAACCTGCGTCCTACACTACCGCTGTTTCTGCCTATCCTTGCTACGGTACATGTAAATAAAACATGCAGCATCGCAGTGCTGAAATAAACACTGATTAACAAGACAACGGGTAAAACAAACCGTGTTCAGAGCTAGCACTCTAAAACAGAAGCAGATATGTAAAGCAGGCGTGTTCGGGAGGTGGGTTTCAAACGCGGTGACCACGTTATACGTCTAAAAGCAAATTTTTCTCGGGAAAACGGTTTCTTTTGTCGTGTGTAGAAGTTGTACAATAATCCCAAAAGAAGCTATTTGCGCCAACTAGTTCAGATTTGTGCAATTCTATTTATAATGGACACAGAATATTTCACTTCATACCGTATTTATTTTATTTGAGAGAAAGAGGAGTAGATAAAGTTTTGAGCTGACAGGGTATGAGGGAATTCTTATTGCAGGGAACCATGTGTCGACCGCCCGAGCTGCACCATTGTCGAACAGCTCGCTCGCTCGCTCGCTCGCTCAATCAATCAATCAATCAATCAATCAATCAATCAATCAATCAATCAATCAATCAATCAATCAATCAATCAATCAATCAATCAATCAATCAATCAATCAATCAATCAATCAATCAATCAATCAATCAATCAATCAATCAATCAATCAATCAATCAATCAATCAATCAATCAATCAATCAATCAAGGTTTGTTTGACATGTTCAGGTACAAATGCCAAGAGCACAGACAAAAAAAATTCCCCCGCACCTCCCCGAGGGGGATTGTGAGGATGCAGAAATGCATTGGGTGCACCGATGAGTGTGATGCGATTAATGGCGAAGAGAGAGGCGAGAGTGTGAGCGTAATCATTTATTTTTTTCTTTTCCCACACCCGTCATTTCCGCTTCGTTATAGAGAAGCGTCTTCGAGACCGCGTTGAGCGCAACCGCCAAGTGCAGAGGATCGTTCACGTCAAAGTCGTCGGGAATCGTTTCGAAGTCACCGTCAGCATCATCGACGTCGTCTTCCTGCGGTTCCTCTCGTTCGCCGCCGTCATCGAAGTGATCGAGCCGGGTGTGTTCCAGGTGCTTGAGCCAAGCCAGGATGTTGCCGCGCTTCACCAACCCGCGCTTGTACGTTGCCGGACTCATCAGCCTCCGCTTGATGTGAACGTCGAACGCAACGTCCTCGGGTACCATGCGAGGAAGGCACCGCACAACCTTCAATACGTCGATGGGCGCGTTCACCGCCTGTCCCTTGATTCCAAACTGCCCGTTGCCTCGAGTCAGCCGCCTGATGCTCATGAAGGGGAGTCGAGGCGCGATGAGCCGCTCTTCGACCGGGTTCAGATCGGGAAGATGCGCCGGCCGAGGAGGATAACGGTAGCCAAAACTCACGCAGCCCTCCTCTTCGCAGCTTTGTCTTCTTCTCCTTCTTCTTCTTCAGCGGTTCCCCAACGGGAAGATGACGATGGTGGTTGAACGCGAAGCTATCTCGTGATGGATTGTTTGGTTGGCCAATCCCTAGGGGCATCATGCCACAATCATCATCTCACGCAGCCATCCTCTTCGCAGCTTTGTCTTCTTCTCCTTCTTCTTCAGCGGTTCCCCTACGGGAAGATGACGATGGTGGTTGAACGCGAAGCTATCTCGTGATATAGATTGTTTGGTTGGCCAATCCCTAGGGGCATCATGCCACAATCATCATCTCACGCAGCCCTCCTCTTCGCAGCTTTGTCTTCTTCTCCTTCTTCTTCTTCAGCGGTTCCCCTGCGGGAAGATGACGATGGTGGTTGAACGCGAAGCTATCTCGTGATGGATTGTTTGGTTGGCCAATCCCTAGGGGCATCACGCCACAATCATCATCAGACGCGCTGCGCACGCCGGTCAAGGGACGCACGACAACCCCCGACTATAATGCATTTCTGCATAAAACCAATCATATTCGGCTGCACGGGGTCTTTGCCCTTCGGCAAAACTACGAACCATAAACTAATGCAGCAGTTTAATTGTAATTGCTGCACTTTAATTATGTTTCGCAGCAGATAATTTGTTCAATAGATGTGTTAATTCTGATATGCACGAAAAAAAGCAGTAGAGGCACCGTTTAATTACCACTGAATTATTTGCCCCGCTAACCGTACTCGAGAATAACAAAATCTACAAAAGCTGTGTTCACATCATTAAAATATCAGAGCGGACGTGAACACCAACTCAGCAAACACTGGCGAAAATAAGAATAAAGCTGGCGAAGCTTCTCCTAAATAAGGAAATTGAGTAAGCTCACTGCGGGGATGAACAGTAACTCGGTGAAGGCTAAGAGATAAGTTAAATATTCACACTTGCGCTTCATGAAGCGTTGGTAATTTTATCTTTATAGTTTTGTGTTCTTTGAGTACTTTGACCTCCTTGCTCCACGAAATAGGAGTTCAAATCAACGGGGCGATTACTGCGCAACGGAGCGTAATTGCGCGAACGAAGCGCTGATGTGCGTAATTTGAAAGGCGCAGTCACCCATACAAAAAGCTACCCCTGACCTTCTGCGCCTTAAGTAAATTCTCGTTTATAACGGCGAAAAATGTGTCTTCTCACAGAAAAAATTCACGCATCGCCACGAAGTGAATCATGACGAGTGGGCGAAGCACTGGGGATCGTTCTTACAGTAACTCACACGCCGCATTGCCCACTCGCGCATGTAAATGCCTGACAACGCGTTTGTATAGTATATACAATTCCAATCCAATCCAATCCGATACAATTCAATTTAATCCAATCCAATCCATTTCAATCCAATCCAATGCTCCTAGCGCATGCGCAACACTGTGTACACGGACACCAAGCCCCGGACAAAGCGAGGTCCTCAGGTGCTTCGCCCTTAAAAAATCATGCAACCCTCTGTCTAACGACGACGATGGTTGAACGCAAAGCTTTCTCATGACGGAGTCTTTAATTGTCGTCTGATTTAGAACTGAGTTTCGGGTATGTCGAAACGGAGCAATCGGTTAGACGCCGGCTTCATAAAGCGGTGGACCCAGGTTCAATTCCGGCCACTGAAGCGTTTTTTTTTTCTTTAAATTCACCCCCGATCACCCATCACGATCGTCAGAGAAAGTTGGCTTTCTTTTGGGGCGTTTTCGCCTTACAGATGCCATCAGTGCGAACACTAAAGCTTAGCTTTAAAAAATTGCCCTCAGATGACCGGTTGAAGCTCAGAGAGCTTCAGCCCCACAGACTGGATCAAAATTTGGCATATGAAAGACTTTTCTCAAAATTTGCGTGGTCGAACTGGCGCATCATGTCATATGCAGACTCGGACAATCTTTCTGCTAATTTTGAGCCGGGATCACGTCTGTTGGTTGTATGCCTACCGTCTGTTAAGCCATTGCTTCAGCACCCGCCAATCGATACGACACTTGTCAAGGACACAATTGCATTACTTAGCGGCCACTTAGTCATGTGACCGTTCGATGAAAATCGACTCTAATAGGCACGTGAAAAAAAATTAAGCATCCATATTCTAAACGAAAGCGTAAAACACGCGAAGCTTGAACGACAACTGAGGCAGAACATCATCCAACGCACCAATGAAGTACACCTATTTAATCTTGCTGCTATTTATACTGCTTCGTTCTCTAATTTTTCAAAATTTAAATTGAATTTTTATTTAGCTTGAAAGTTAATTCAAATATTTGATGTTGCGTTTATTTGCATCTGTTTATTAATTTCACTTTTTCTCTTTGTTTCTCTGTATCTTTTTATTTTTCATGCTCACGAGCGCGTTCCCGCGTAACCGCCTGCTCTTCGGATGAACGAATCACCCGTGGCCTGCCCATAGACCTCCGAACAGTAATTAAGGTCTTCATCACCATCAGGGCACTTTAAGATGGACTTCACTGTATGGCGTTTAGCATACAAACGTCCCTCCTTCAAGTGACTTATTCCTTATTCCAAGCTCACTTATTCACTTATCATTTATCCCTTATTCACTTTTTCCAAGTCACAATTCAGTTATGTCTCGTGTCATCTATCTCCAGTCTTCGTTACTTTTGTGCGCAATTGAAGTACAGCATGGATTACCAACGTGCCCAAACCTACAGCCGACATATTTCAAGCTTCGCTTGAAACGCTAACCCTAGCTCGGTTCCCGCCGGACTTGCTGTCGTGGATCTAGAAAAAACTTGTTAAAATCATGAAATAACGAATAAGACGCTTAGGCGTGGCAACTGAAACACAATCCTAAAGGCCGTTGCTGTAATTAAGTGTGTGTTGATGGTATCACTCATCGGCTGAAAAAAAAAGGGTTTGCGCTACTATAAATGACTATAACGGCCGGCGGGAAATTGCTTTCTGTCTACGTCAGAGTACAAAGAAATCTGAAGCACAGCTTTGATATACAAGCGGTTGCCTGCAGGGGAAAACACGCGAAGCGCTATGTAGCGTGCGGAACGGGCATTGTTTAAAACATTCCCCTGTCAAGCGGGAGAACAGACAGTGTGTTGCGACGGTAACTGGAACACTTTAAAAAAAATTTGCTGAGCGAACCGCCGCTCTGTTCGCGCTCAAACTTCACATGAAGGTCGCATTTTGTGGTCTATTTTGTTTGAAACCGGGAACAACGACGGTACTTACCTGTTTATCCTGAAAATAAATAAAAACGATTTTCGCCTACGGGAAAATGGCGGCTGATTTGGACGTGCGAGCCAGAAAACCGGGTTTTCTGATCGTCTGCTAGCTCATTTCTAGGTGCATTTTCTGATCGACTGCTGCACCATTTGGCTCCGTACTTTATTCCCAAACGGGCGTTTCACTCTGCAGGTGGTTCCGTCGTTCCAACATCAACTTGCGCTGGCTCGCACTTCCAAATCAGCCGCCATTTTCCCATAGGCGAAAATCGTTTTTATTTATTTTCACAATACACAGGTAAGTATTATCGTTGTTCCCGGTATCAAACAAAATAGAACACAAAATGCGACCTTCGTGGTAAGTTTGAGCGCGAACAGAGCAGCAGTTCGCTTAGGAAAAAAATTTAAAGTGTTCCAATTATCGCCGCAACACCCTGTATGATAGCCAACATGGGAGCTGCATGAGTGTTCGTTTGCGAGAGCAGCATTTATGATTGAAAGCCCCGCTTGTTCCCATCTGCCACCACGCTATCTTAAGCGCGGCCACAGGCTGAATTTTCCCGCCAGTAACGTGTAACGTTTTACCAGCGCAGCCGTTGTAGATCCAGCCTTTTCGTAAGTCTTCTGTAGGTCGTGCGTTACGCAGGCCGTATTACAGAAACCTGTTCCCAGGCCTACCGATAGAGGGCGTAGCGGTCTGGCAGGGGCAGGTTCCTCTCCCTCCCGGGGAGGGAGGGGGGAGGGAGCCTCCCACCGCTGTCGGTTAGCTGCCGGTGCCTTTGCGCGAACCGTAGAATTTGAGCGATTACGCTGCTGCGGTTCTCGGGCGAGCGTGTCTTTACGTTCGAACCGACACAAGAGAACCCCGGCTCCACTTTTTCAGCCGATTTGAGCCTGCGTGTAACTGGGTATAATTTTTTCTTCAAACAAAGACAGCTGGCCACATATGAATTTGTGGAAGCATTTCTCACATTGTAGCCGTGGCGGCCGCTTTTCTGCTGGAGGCGAAGAGCGAAAACTCCCGTGTATGCGAGATTTCGGCGCACGTTAAAGATCCCCAGGTGGTCACAATGGGGGTCAAAATTGATCCGGAGCACTCCAGTACGGCTCGCCTCATCGCCTGCGTTGCGTCGGGGCGTTAAAGACTGTAATCAATCAATCAATCAATCAATCAATCAATCAATCAATCAATCAATCAATCAATCAATCTATCTATCTATCTATCTATCTATCTATCTATCTATCTATCTATCTATCTATCTATCTATCTATCTATCTATCTATCTATCTATCTATCTGTCTGTCTGTCTGTCTGTCTGTGTCTGTCTGTCTGTAACATTAAAGACAAAGAAGAGACGTGTGTTACCCCGGCAGGTGTGTCACCACACCCGAAAGAGAGAGCATATATGAGATGTCATGATAGCAAGGTGCCTTTACAAAGTTTCTTCCTCGCCCTCTTCTTTTTCAATTCAGATCGCACCTACGCGTTTCTTTTTGTTGCCTTTTCGTCTGTTTGTTTTCTTTCGTGTATGCTTGTATGTCTTCTCTCCGTCTACATTGTACGTGTAAAACAGCCCCCGTCGCAGTCTTTTAAAGCGAAGCTTTAGTGCTCTCACTGATGGCGTCTGTAACGCGAAAACGGGGGAAGTGAAAGGAAGAAGCGCTTCTGATGGCCAGAATCGAACCTGGGTCTCTCGTGCTATAAACCGTTGTCTATCACATTGCTCCATTTTTACATGGTCGAAGCAGTTTGGATTTGGAGAGGGGTGCTTGTACGGGCAAAATCGGGCAGAAAAATCCCGCACCCCACCATGAAAGACGACGATGATCCGCCACAAGAAATCTTCGCTTTCAACCCTTTTATCTGTACAGATCAGAACTTTCACCTACAGAACTATGTGTGCGGTGCCAGGTCCCTGAAATAATCGAACATTTTTTTCTCGACTGCCGCCGTTTCTCAACAACTAGACAACTGCTTTTGAAGGGCCCAATTGAGCGTTTGGGGTTGACTTTTTCGATTCCACTTATATTATCTATTGGCGCATCAAATCTGGGGTTTGCAAAAATGGGTACATATAACTGCATTCAAAATGTTCTTTCTGTTTCAGGTCGTTTGAATTGCTGAAGGGTGCTAATTAATGGGTAATTCGGGTTTTATTCATAACTAAGTTTCCTTTTACAGCCTCTTTCCGGAAATAATTTAGTATTTCTAAGTCCCCACGTATTTAACAACCGATTTAGCCCTGGCCGATCCTTCCTTGTGGGTACGTGCCAAAATCTTTGAGGACATCATCATCATCATCACCATCACCATCGCCGTCGTTGGGTTCCTAACTTTTTTCGCCACTGTGCCTTCATTTCTTCGCGCTGGTTCCGATCAGAGATACCGTAGTTTCTTCCTTTTCTAGTATGTTCTTTTGTAAACATTGCTACTCAATTTAAAGAAAACCGCGATCCACTCCCTTCACAAACACGAAGCATTTTTTTCAAACTCATTTATTCTTACCTCCTCCCCCGTTATTTATGACCTAACATCTCAGCTTCGAGGTCAAAAAACTAACGTTGCTACTTGACTAATGGTCTTTTGTCAATAGTTCGCCTAGAACAATTTCTATCCAGCTCATCTCGCGGATTTACTCAAGATGCCCTGGTAGGCCTCATCGGTTCATTATCAGACAGAGCCACTCATCGCTTACCAAGCTGCCACCAGACCAGTTGCTTCATTTATTCTGCGCTCGTCTACAACAGGATGTAATCAAAGTCATAATCAATAAATGGTTATGCCCTACTTCTCTGCTTGCCCAATCCTTGCCGTACAGCACTCCGGACGGGACAATGCCGGAAGGGAACACCATTAACGGGAACATGGCCTGCCAGCACGTGCGGTATGTGTGCAAGGCACAGTTCTCGTCGACCGGAAAAGGAGTGCTAAGGAATCATAGATGGGTTAGAGGAACTTATTTGGTGGTGGCCCCGTTGGAAATCGGGGCACGTCGGTCAGGGGAGTTCCGAGTTGTCCCATGCGCGAGAGAAGACCCTGCTGTGAAGGATAACTACGCAAGAACATCTGCACCGTAGTGTTTCCGTCCATCTCTACGGGGAAGAGGAAGCAGATCTCGCCTGAGACCTGAATACCAAAAATATCGCTTCTGTTTACGGGACGTAAAAACGTGTTCCGTCTTATCTGGAACGCGAACAATCAAGGGACTTCAATTTACAGCATACAAAAATGCAAACATTCATCGCAGTAGTCATGGTCATTCTTTTTGCCGCTTTTCTTCGGGTGTTCCGAAGAGTGAAGTGAGCTTTAAGAGCGTTAGCAGACTGCTGTACCAGCGCCGACTAAAAGGGAAAAGCAATATAGCAAACTCCAGTCACGGTTGCTAGGGCTTTGTTTAACCAATGTCCCAAAAGTCATCGGTGTTGCAATCAAGTGCGCTCAGCGAAGCTTGCAAGTGGATTCACCTTTTTCACACCTTCAACGAGAGAAAAGTTTGGTAATTCGTACTTTGAATTCACACGTTTTTGGCATATTTCTGCCAGACTGCACATGCTGACCCTTCACATGCAAAACGTCCTATACAGAAGCATTTGAACCATTTAGAAACCTGCGATTTGCTCATTAGCTTTCGTTCCAAGCAACTGTTTGTTGGCGCTGCCTTTCCTACCGGCTGGACGTCAAAGACTTGGCATTTAGTATGGCCATGAATTACATTAAAAAAAGTCGCTCTGTCAACCTGAGCTCCCAATGACATCGGGATGGCACACACGAATGGACGCTAACGCTAGCTTAGAGGCAAAGTTTTCATGAATACTGAAGAGGGGCTTGTGACTTCAGATGGAGGTGAACATAGTGAGGCAAAAAAAAGAAAATAAAAGGAGGAGAAAGGCGGTTGAAACAATGAATGAGAGGGACAATGAAGTTAAATAAGGAGCGTAGAAAAAAGTGCAATATCAGAGTGAAAGATTTTTGGATGGAACTCAAGGTTAGAAAAGCTCGAGTAATCCTGCGTACGAAATGTCAAAAGAGCCTTCGTGTGTAGCGCCCCGTCAGCTTGATTTCGCCATGGGCCAAGAAAGTGATTCAGCCGCAATGTGGGCATGCAACTCCGGCTGTTCAAGAATGTTCCTACTCGAAAAACTTGTAGCATGTTCGTCCCATTCCGTTCTCACTTTTGGAGATTTCTCCCCAACACAATAAAAAGAATAACAGCGCGCGAAGCCTAAAAAAACAAAGGCGTGGCAGTGAAAATACTAACAGGGGGGCTGAGGGACACACATGATTGATTGCTTGTCACTGGTGTCGCCTTCGTATGAGAGAATGACAGGTGTCATCTTCCATATATGCTCTAACACATCCACTTTAGATACTACTATCTTAGTTTCAGAGATGCTACTACAGCCACGATTATGTCAATTAAAACATTTTCCGTAATGAACAGCACCTTTTCTGCTGGCTTTTTACCATCTACTGGTAGCATTCCTATCTTCTTTCACTCACCTCCATGACTGCGTAATTTATTTTTAATGAGTACACAACTGTGTTTTGAACCGTTGAGCTTCGGGAGAGTGCAAAATTCAATCCCATGTGTGGTCGGGGTGTACGACATTTCAATCCAACAAAATTTTTAGGCCATTTCTGCTTCGTTCCGAAGAACCACACACACACCCCATCATTTTGGGTATACTAATTCCCACGAAGCTCTTCTTCCACAAACATCCTGCTTTAGCTTCAACAAGCAAAGCACTGGTCCTTGCAGCGACCGGAAAGATTTCATTTCTGATATCACACATTTCGATGCGAAACATCTTCAGAACAATTTTTCAAATAATTCTTTCCGTGCAGTCACTGGTCTTCGTCCGTTTTCTCTCTTACTCGTTTTTGTTGTCTGCCTTGGCTCTTTCTCTGTTGATTCCATATTTCGTAATCAGTCTCCATATCCATCTTTCTTCTGCTTGTGCACTCTTTTAATGTACAGGTGGAAGAGGTACCAACTTAGACTGCCCAATACGACAATCCATATTTCATAATCCCTCATTAAAACATTTCCTAATTTGCGCACCGTGGACATCAAAAGGCATGCCTGCCAGTTCTTTTTTTTTTTTCTCTGTTGCCATGCGCGCTTGAAGCCAGATGTCCTAGTCCTGCCATTCTTTGAAATAGGGCGGAACCGGCGACATACACGAGAAACTGGACGGCAGTGCCACTTGAGAGAAAATGAATGAGAAGTGCTGTTCTTGTTCATTTTTTTCTCGCGTGTGTCATCTGTTCTGTGCAGACCATGCTCGTTTAGATTAACCAACCAGCCCAACAGCAAGAATTAATAAACCTGATGGGAGGTCTGATTTTGAGCAGAGTACGGAATTCACAAGTAATACACGTGCCACAGTACACGAAAAATGGCATCGGGTGTTTAAAGCCTTAGATACCGAATGACATTAATTGGGCGGGCCGTGCTACACGCGAAAAAGCGAAGGCATTAAATGTCTTAGGCATGATGGTGATCATGACAAAAAGGGAAATTCACTCATTTTTTAGAAGTCTTTAACGTAGAGAAAAACGTCTTACAAGAATAAAAGTAATTTTGTGTGTGAAAGAAAACGCTATAACAAATGCTGTTTTCATAAAAATGGTGTGAGCCGTTTTAAAAGTGACTTCAGCAGCTGCCGTCACCTGCCAGCGGTAGCCAATTCCAAATTATTCAAAACAACAAGTAACATGAAGTTCTGGCATTTACCGCTGTTTGAACTTCGTCTTCTTCAGAACTTCGTCACCAAGAGGGCACAAAAAATCGTCTTATTTCGAAGTTCAGCTACATTTCCGCGTCAGTACTCTGGTGCTGAGAGTTTCGTTGGTTTCATTCGGTGCTCATCGCGTTCGAGAGTAGACAGATTTAAGGCGCTCGTGAAGGCGAATGAGTTGTGCGGAACCCTTTAAACCAAAAATGACATTAAAGCAAATGGCATTAGATTTTTTCGTGTAGCAGTGAATTATAGGAATTCAAACTTAAGGCATTAAGCACTTAATGTCATTTTTCGTGTACGTGTAGCACGGGTATAAGTCCTAAGAACAAAGACGAATAATAAGCTCGCTTCGAGCTTTGAGCTGACTTATGCCTCCTCTCTAACGTTACGCCATTTGCTCATTTGTATTCTGCCAACCGCTGCCGTCCCGCATATGATGTTCCCTGCTGTTGCGCCTTTCAGCCACAGGTTTTCCCGACGGCTTTTGTGCACTCCCTCTCAGTTTACCTCTCATTTCACCGCCATTCCGGCTGTTTCCTCATTTCTCATTACCACAGCTCGGTGGCGAGCTTTCCTGGTAGTCCTGGTCCTGCTAATATTGCGGCTGAGCCGGCGAGGCGTCGAGAGGCGCGACCAACAATGCTCAGAATACTCTGGCAGTGTCGCCTATTTTCTTCTGACTGGAGCAGAACTAACACCGTATGCAAATAAGGGAGGCCTGAGTTCTTGAGGTTTCATTGGTAGGCTAACTTCGCTAGCTTTGTTACAGACCAGCCTCTTTCTCTCTGTCTCTCTGTGTGCCTGTGTCTCTGTGTGTGTTTGTATATGTGTGTTTGTGTATCTGTCTGTATGGGTCTGTCTGTGTGTGTTCGTGTGTCCGTGTCTGTGTCTGTGTGTGTTTGCGTGTGTGTGTCAGTTTGGGTTCGTTGCTGTCTTTGTCTCTGTGTGTGTGTCTGTGTCTGTCTGTGTGTGTTTGCGTGTGTGTGTGTGTGTGTGTGTGTGTGTGTGTGTGTGTGTGTGTGTGTGTGTGTGGGTCAGTGTGGGTTTGTGTGTCTCCGCTTTTCTGTGTGTGTTTGTGTGTCTGTCTGTATGTGTTTGTGTGTGTATGCGTGTGTCTGTGTCAGGTGGTTTTGTGCGTGTCTCCGCGTTTCTGTCTGTTCTGTATGTGTCTGTCTGTCTGTGTATTTGTGTGTGTTTGTGTGTGCGTGTGTGTATGTTTGTGTGTGTTTGCGCGCGCTTGTGCATCTGTGTATGTGTCTGTGTATGTCTGTGCCTTTCTGTCACTGCATCGTCACTGGCATGATTTTGTGGACGGTCACTGTTTACAGTGCATTGGCTGACCCTATCGGCTGGTGCTTCCACTCGTGCTTCCGTACTGTCTTATTGTCATTGTAGCTTTGCTAACGCAGCACCAAGTTATTTAGCAGGAGTGTGGCCGCATTTAGTTCCCCCGCGATTATAACCATCTCTGCGACGTGCTGCTTTCCACTCTCCGCCAACTTAAAACTTTCCACTCTCCGCCAACTTAAAACTTTCGTAGCCTCCAAGCTTCCTGACTTTCGCCGCAGATGTTGCCTTCGATAGCTTTCTCCGTGGACTATCCCAGCACATTACCACATTACTCCGCTTCATCGCATCGGCGAGGCTCTTCATTCTCATAAATCGAAACCGTTATTTATCCTATATTAGCGAAATGGGGCACGCAGCTGGCGTCCGCGAAAGGCGTTCAGAAAAGCCGACACCGGCTGCAAGCTTGACTGAAAATATTGGCCGTGTATTTGCTCACTTCGCTGCAAATGTCGTTGAAAGGCGAAAGTGTTCTGTAGCACCTGCCACCTCTCTCCACTTTCCCGCCCACCTCTCACACCCTTCCCCTCCCGTTTCTCTCCTCCCGTAATAAACATGGTGGATGTTTGCACAACTCAACTCAATTTGGCCGCGTTCTACTGCTCGCGCCATCTTCTGGAACCTTTTGTTACTGTTGAACTTGTAACACTGTGTCAAGAGGGCGCCACGAGCGCTTTTTGTAGTTTGAGTCAACACATTTTTTCAAGGCGTATTTTTCATTTGCTATCGAAAAATCCATGTATTTTTAATTAAAGGAACAATGCAAATTTCACCTATGTATTGATTCCTTGCCTGAAAGAGGCCTAATGCTTTCTTTTTGCACTACAATTTTGACAGGTATCAACACTGTCACCAGATTTACTTGTTCGGAACTGTTTTGCTTATGTAAATATCTTACCTAAGAATTCACTTCAACGTTTTGCAAGGCGGCTGAATCGATAGAATTGTTTGTTTGTTACCAACTTTAAAATATTGGTATGTTAATGTATCTGTCTGTAACTGCTAGTATTCGGGACCTGTTAGTCTTGTAGCAACGGGTGCTTCATTGGTTCTGGTTGTTTCTTTGTATTATTGACACCAAGATTCCTTGATAATAAACTTGTCTTTGCATACAGACAGACAGACAGACAGACAGGCAACGATACCGACCAAAATCTTCGCATTTAAGTAGCCCAAGAAAAACAAGCGTCTGGGAGGATGATGGAATCCACGGACGCAAGATATCGCGTACTCGGACAAGTCACTAAGCCACTACTCTACGCTGACGCCACGTAGAACATGAAGTGTAAGGTTCTTTAAGTAGAGGAAATGGTGCCAAGGGAAGAAATGAAACTCAATGAGAAACAGGGACACAATCTCGACATCATAGCATGTGGCTCAGAAATAAAGCAGGTCGATGCGCGCGTGTCTAGTTTCACTTTTAGGTTTAGGAACATGGTGCTGTCCGCGTACTTTGGCGCTGCCTCGCGAGCGATTTACTACGTGGCGCAAGCTGGTTTGTAGCGCCTAGTTTGATCTTGGACATAGAAATCGTTGGCATGACTGTCAGCGCTATAGATTTTTCTGCTGGAGAAATAAAAATATTTTTTCTCTCTCTCTTTCTCTCTGTATAAAACACTACCGTAAAAAGCAGTTTTGGTGTGATAAAACTGATTCTGATTCATGGTCTGATGTTCAGTGGCGCGAGGTCTATTGCGTTCTCATCCCAAAATAATCTGCTTAAGAACCCTATGAAATTTCTTTTGTGCTTGAAAATAAGGAGCCTGCTTATCTTCTGCTTAGCTTGTTCCAAGTTTCGCTCAGCTTAGCGATGCCCGTGTAACTCTTTTAGCTAGGGCAGCATTATCCGCTTCTACGATGTCTATACTCGGTACATAAGCAAATATGACGCGTATCTAACGTTTCCTCTTCACCGTCCGACGTAAGCTCATATGTTTCTGCTGGTCTAAAACACTTCCACCATGCTAGCTTTTAAATGCAGAGCATTTCAGTAACTCACGATGTCACCCGCGTTGTCCCGGCGTAGTCCGCACCGTCGTTGTCCGCACCCCTCCCCCTACACTATATAAAAGAAAATACTATCCGGCGCCTGGTTTCGATCCCTCGACCCTGCGGGCGGAACGCAATGTACATGGTGCTCTACCCACTGCGCCACAAAGCCGACACTGAATGGGACGCTACGAACGCGCCTTATATCGTTGATTCATTCAAATTACTGCTGACGAGCGCTCTCTCGTCAGCAGTTGCCACAAGTGCAACAACATTAACGTAACGCAAACTACTTAACGTCGTGCGCCCCCGGAAATGCTCTGCATTTGATCGTGCCCCTCGCGAGGGGGATGTTTCACTGCGTCACCATGCGAACAGTTTGCCACGCTTTAGTTTCAGTTCTTTCTTTGCTGGGGTGCCGACGAGCGGCGCCACCTCCTCGCACTTCGCCGCGGGAGGATCCGCGGCGGGGGCGAGAGATGGCGCTGGCGTCTCCGCGGCCGCGTCTGCGGCCTCCACGGGCACCGTCGCCGGCGCGGGGACATCGCCCTTCTTTCTTTTTTTAAATGCAGAAAATTTCAGTAACTCACGATGTCACCCGCGTTGACGTCCGTCGTAGTCCGCACCGTTGTTGTCCGCACCCCTCCCCCTACACTATATAAAAAAAAATACTATCCGGCGCCTGGTTTCGATCCCTTGACCCTGCGGGCGGAACGCAATGTACATGGTGCTCTACCCACTGCGCCACAAAGCCGACACAGAATGGGAGGCTACGAACGCGCCTTATATCCTTGACTCATTCAAACTACGTCAAGAAGCTGCTGATACAACGCATTCACTACCACCAACTCCCCTAACACTAAACGTTAACGCAATACACCCACCCCCTATGCGACGCATTTACTCGAGTCCCCCTCGCGGGGAGATGGGCCCAATTTTTTTACATGGCTTCATCTTGTCTTTATAGAAACCTGGTTAAGCTGCCTCAGCTGGTCCTGTCGCTCCGCCTCTGCACTTACCAAGTTCCGCAGGGCCGAAAAAACACGTCCGCTCTGGTCGGAGTCACGTGGGGGAGTCGTTCGACATGCGGCGCTGCCTGTCGCGGTAGCTGTCCTGTTTAAACGAAACGTGGGCTGCAGTCTTACGACCATGAACGCAATGGAAAACTCCTCCGGGAAAATATTCAAGGATGTGTTTGACTACGCGTGCGCGACTGCTTCACAATCGTTTAGTCTTTGTGCTTCCAGGCTAGTAAAATGGGCGATCATATTTTGGAGGGTCCCCGTGGTTTAAGCACATATTGACGCATTTTACCTGCAATAAAAATATCATCACACTCTTTAGTAAAAGAGAAATTTTTCTTACCTGGATCATGTATGCAGAAAGGAGACTTAAGAACCTTATACAGCAGCATAACACGTCGCATTCTACTATCTGTTCGGCCTTAGCTCCTACGCCACCTTGGAAGGCGTATCAAGCGGAAGAAAGTCGAGGGGATGTACTTTGTGATGAACGTACGCACAGAACATTTTTTTGCTTCAGCCAAACATACATCACGTTGTTCTGGCAGAAATAAACTGGCAGCCTACCCCATTCGTATACGCCAGGATCATCTTTCACATATAGCTCGGGCCGGGTGTAGCTCACCGGCTACACGCTGTGCCTTCTTATCGACGAACTTCGGTTAATGGCATTCGCTTTGGTCGTGGTGGCCTAGACGGCGAAAGAAATGTCACTTGATAATGAGAGCAGTGCGAAGTAGAAATCTTTCAGAATTGCGAGATAGAAAGTCTAAATGCGTCCAAAATGCCTCGGTACACTTCATTTTTTCAAACAAAGCAAATCACCTTCTTAATAAAAAGTGCATTTTGCTCTTCTGTGTTACATAAGCAGACATCACAGGCTCTTCTGTATGACGCAAGTAGTCATCACATGCCGAGGCAAGTTGGCAACAAATCCGCATCTGGTCAGCAACGAACATGGCAGAGCTTCCCTAAGATGTTGTTTGCCTTCGTCTGCTTTCTGTCCTATATTGAAGCTACATCCAAAGGAAAATATTTTTTGCCGATAGCTGTTAGACGCAGCGCTGTATGCTTTATTACTAAACTTCCTCTTTCAGTGCCGAGCCACGGCTGTCGAGGCTACTCAATCAGCTCGGAAGCTAATGAGAATGTGTTCCGCGAACTCGTTCGATCACCGAATGCCGTCCGCGTCAAATGTCATTCGGGTTCTAGTGTGGCGTCAAACTAATACGATTACAGCTAATGGGATTCCCTCTTAATGCCATTAGATTTGCCCTGTGGCGAGGGTTTTGTTTTGCCTCTCAGGTCGTGCAGAAGGGTGGCGATGCTCCTCTCCCATTTCACGCTACCTACATGGCGCAAGTCACGTGATGTGCGACAAATTGCACAGACTCTACCGGCTATTATTGTCTGAAGATGAAGGGGCATTGTAGTTCACACTGACAGCGAAAGTACGCTGTCTCTATTCGGCTTAATGTAAAGAAACATATATAAGAACGCGCATTACCGTACAAGATACTGTGCAGGAAATTGCCGCAACTCGCGAAAGCTCTCTTCTGGGGTTTCGCCAGCTTTTCTAGATGTCTTTAACAATATATACAGTCGCGCCCACTTACAACGATGCCGTTTATAACAATATATCGGATATAACGAAGAACAGCTATGGCACCGTCAATTTTTTTATTCTTTCTATGGTAAAAAAACCGCTTATTACAATGCTCCAGTGCCACGATATCGGATATAACGATTGAATCCGGTTATATTGTGCACAAAAGGGCAACAGTGATGACTCTAATGACGCGGTTGCGCAGCCTACTCACGTAGTGTCGTCGTAGGAGGCCCAATGCGTGACACAGACCCTCGGAGGCTTTGTTTCCGCCAAGGACATTTACCTCAGCCAGGTGAAGCACCTATATGCTCTTCGAAAACATTTGCGCTAGCTTCACACGCGGCAAACAAAGGTGACCGACTGTGGCTTTTTCTCCTCTAATTAGTAGTAGTACGACCTTGCTGACATGCGAATTTAATGTTTTGAACTCTGTTCCGTCTTTATATTTCGCAACCCGCTTATAACAATTATCGGTTATAACGATGGGATTTCTTTGGCACTTGGATATTGTTATAAGTGTACTGGACTGTAGTCGATTACACAAGGGCTCAATTGATACTGAGGAATAATGCGCAACACATTTTTTCCGGACGCTATTCATTTGACAACGTCCAGATGAATTTTCTTCTTGGACGTGGATATCGTAAAATTTGTGGGGGAAATTTAGAATGAAAAATTAAGACAATTCGTCACAATTGTTTCAACCCTCTTTATAGACACTAATAATGAACAGAGACGAGTTGAAAAACTTCAGGTGCCTAAGTTTTGCAGGCACATTTGAACTCGACGTTTGCTAAACGACCTTTGCTAACCCCCCGTAGTAAACGAATTTTAATTTAATAACGAAAATTTTCAACATTTCGGAGAGTAATCTATAGAGCCAAAACCCAACGCGATACCTTTTCTGGCCTGAGAAATAAGGAATTTGTGATAACCTGTTCAAGACTTTTTCATGCCCTGAATATGAAACACCGAAACCTTTTTTTAGCGGGCCCCTACGCCAGGAAAGACCTGTACGTCGAAACTTTAAAAACTCCAGACCTCTCTTCCAGGGCTGAGGACGTTAATTTGATCAATTCATCAATCAATCAACTCAGTAACATCAATTTGCGGCTACTACGGTCGCCCAGAAAGCGCCTATCAGACTAGGTTGCATCAGTCACCACTACTTGTTCCACCGGCCGCGGTGGCTCAGTGGCTAAGGCGCTGTGCTGCTGAGCACGAGGACGCGGGTTCAATTCCCGCCCGTGGCGGCGGCCGATATTCTGATGGACGCGAAAAGCAAAAACGCCCGTGTGTTCAGATCCCCAGGTGGTCAAAATTAATCGCGAGCCCTCCACTACGGCGCGCCTAATCGCCTGCGTTGCGTAGGCACCTTAAACCTTACAATCAATCAATCAATCAATAAATCAATCAATCAATCAACTTGTTCCCCGCTCACCGAAAATCTCACCAGCATGAGCGACAATAGCCCCTTTGTATCTTCCCTAAATCGAAATGACGCCACTCCGACAAAATTAATCGAGCCTGTTGCCATTTCTGTGGAGTTCTAAAACAGATAAATGAGTCTGCCTCACGCCAGCGCCATTAAGGTTGGTGAACTTCAAGAAATTCAACTCTATCTCCGGGCTGTGTCGGCCATGGGCACCTTCTTCAAGAACTTTTGTAACACCATTTCCGCTAAGTGTTTGGAACACCGAAAGATGTCGAGCCCGTAAATGGATCTGACTAGATGAACGACCTCGACGGTAAGTAGTGGCCTACCTGCCTCGTTTCGCAAGGGTGCCCCACGCAAGAATTGTTCGGCCACGAAGCGCTTGGGGCGAACTCAATTAGCGCCGACTTCACCTACGGCGGCTACAAAAGACCGGCACTTAGCGCGCTCCGACTAAAAGTGCCAAGTGGGTACATTGTCTGCTCGGCCTTGAAGCCAAGTTGCCTCATTGCTTTAGTAAGCGGCGCGGCTTCCACGTGTGAAGCATGTTGTCGGGAAAGCTTCGCTTTCCTTTCAGTCCCGACTTTTTTTTCTCAAGCACAAAAATGTTTTCTCTGTGTTCTACTAAATCCTACGGCTCGCCTAAGCCCAAAAAACTAAAAATGGAGCTGGTAGTGCAAGTAACTACTGATTTATCAGTGAGGCCAATAATTGAAAGCATCTGGCAATTAAAAATGTTATTTTGAGCTGAAAAAAACCCTGTTTTCCGAAATTTTATGACCACATGAGCCTAAGCAAAAGATAAGCTCCGCAGTGCAAGTATTGACAGGTTTACAAGTTTGGGAATACACCTAGGGCCTCTGGTTTATTAGCCTCGGCGTCATAATTTCGTATTCAGCGGAGCTTTTTCTTCTTTGTAGCGTACGGCTCCGCTAAATGCTACAATGGTGATTTATATCGCAAAACTCATCCTTGAAGGACAATTCCCCCCCCAAGCCTCGGCGTCATAATTTCGTATTCAGCGGAGCTTTTTCTTCTTTGTAGCGTACGGCTCCGCTAAATGCTACAATGGTGATTTATATCGCAAAACTCATCCTTGAAGGACAATTCCCCCCCCAAACTAGCAATTTGATTTCATTTGGAATCACCGGGACAGAAAGAGTTAACTTAAAGGCGCATTCGGGTTGAAACGCCGTATTAAACAAGTTTCGATGCTTCGTTCATTGCACATTTTTATTTGTTTTATGAAGCCTAAATGGCTTCGCTGTAAGCTTAGATAGGTGCTCGTGCATCCGTTTCCTCTCAATCGTTTGTCTTAGCCACCTCGTCTTCATAAAGAACACAACGGATGTGACGAAGGTTCCTTAACAGGAGATATTGATTGCGTTTGTTTTGCCAACAAAGATTAATTCAAGATCAATTCGTGTGTCTTTAGGAATCCGTGAGCACCTCGTCACTGCCACTCGCGAACTTGAGGTTCGGCCCGATCCGCCTGCCTTGCTGCGATTTCAGAAGTCCACAACGCGGCTTTCTTCGCACGTATCTCGCACACCGTGCCAACTGTGCTTTGCACTCTAACCATCTCAGTGGTCACAATTAATCGTTTTAACAGCGACATCGGCTGCCTGTCGCTACTTTTAAGTGCGGACCATTTTAGGGGCCCGGCTTATCGTCGTAGCTCGTCCGTGGTCACGGTAACGCAGCGTCACGTACTCAAACAAGTTCTTCAAAAACATCGCCACTTCCCCTGGTCGGCATCAAACCGGGTCCCTCGCGTTACGAAGCTGATGTCAGTCCCAATTGGGCACACATGTTCCTCATATGCGAAGTGTTGGGGCGATCATTGCGCTGCGTCGTTGCCACGGACGCTGCCACTGCTAGGCCACACAATAACGTAAAATAAGAAAAAAAATCATGTATTAACGCATTAGTTACTCCCAATAATGAAAACTCAATTCATTGTCTCTTTAAAGGGGCCATAAAGACAAATTACAAGTTTTGTTTTCTTCGAAACATTTCGTGTTCTATTGTGCCCCCAGCGCTTGTCCGGAAGCAAACGATGCTTTATTCACTGCGAAATTATTGAATTTATACTAAAATTTTGATTCTCGCGCGAAAACGTGTGTTCGAACGACGTTTGCAATGAAATCAAAGAACAGGTCTTTCAGCTAAACTTAGTGTGGAGCGGAGACTTGCTTACTGTTAGTCAACCTAGATGGCGCCAGCAAACCGCGGCAAGCCGTTTTCTGCCTTTGGTTTGCTTGTGACCGTATTTAAGCCTGGCTTGTTCTTATTCACAGAGAAAATAATCGTTTCGTGAAACATTGCTCGCTCGACAAATATGGCCATGGAAGACACCATCGCTGGCGTCAATCGGCCAGTGTCGTCTGAGACATCCCCAAAGCCCCGCAGTACTGTGCATCTAAACGAAGCATAGTGCGCGCAGTACCAACAGCAGTACGCATGCGTAATTCCTTGTTTACGACTGCTTTCGTAACTTCCACTGTTTCTCCGACCATTCTTAGTGATATAAAAAGGATTTGCCCTAAATTTAAGCGCAAATAGCTAATTCGGCAAGCATATAAGTTCTGCCTAATTTGCGTTTGCTTTTGCCGGCCTCAGCCGATCGCAAAGCTGGCTGGTATGACATCATAGCTTCTGTTGCGGGAAACGAGCTAGTAGGTCGCATGGCCATTCCCTTTTTTCCCAGTTGTACAGCTTATTTGAGCGAAGTTTGCGTTAAAAGGGGTGTCAGTGTGATTCTAACGAGGCAATCTTTTAAATGAATCAAACTTGCATTTTGTCTTCATGGCCCCTTTAAGACATTTTCAGGGGCTTCGGTGCCCTCTGTCGACTACCCTAAGTACCAAAGCCAGGCTTATGCTGAAACTAGTCATGAGAGGGCGCCACAGCACTTTGGCGAATCACCACTCCCCACTTGAAAGTCTTCATGTTGAGTGGAACTGCTTTAATTATTTGTTACCCATCAGAACCGGCATTTTGTCGAAGTCATCGTCATTCCTCCCTCGTTTTCAGGCTGCACTGCCTGCAGTCTCGATTCTACGACGCATACAAGCATTGACAGGAATCACAGAACTCTGGGGCAGCTACGGAGCCGCGCTTCCACTTGACATCGTCTCCATGGCAACGTCTGCAGCGTGGTGAAGGGAGGCCTCTCCATGCGCGTTCTCCATTCTGTCGTTCACTGCTCTTGTATCACTGGCTGTGTTTACAGGGCGACGCGAAATGAAAAGGGCACCGCGAAAATTTTGCCAATATGCCTCATCTATTGCGCTCCTCAATAAAAATGCGGACTGGCGATTGCGGCAATAATGCGGCGGTTTCTGCGGTGAGGTTCCTGTTCGTGGTGCGACAGTTTTCGTGATGTAGGGAATTTCGTTTCCTGCTTCTCCCCCTCTCTGCCCTTTTCTAGTGCACTTTGGCCTGGGTAAAATTGACCCTACGCTGGCGCAGCAACAGCGCGCAGCGACAAGTAGCCGCTCTCGTGAAGGGATGAAGAGCGCAGCAGTAAATAGGAACTGATCGCGCTCAGCCGTGGAATGTTCCCGCAAACAATCGCTCAAAAAACACCGGCAATATTTCCAAACCCTACTCCGTTCATCAATGACAGCGCCGTCATTACATAACACCCGGTATTCGGGGAATGCGCATCAACACTTCATTGAATTGGTGACACAGAAGTGGTGAATAGCTTCCGCAATATCAAATAACAAGACAGTGATACGGCTCCAACTGCGGAATGCCGCGCAGAACTGCTCGTTATATAAGTCGGTGAAATTCGCAGGAGCCGGGCAGGTTTGGTTGGGTGAGCTTCGTGCAGCGATAATTGGCCAACACGGCGTTAGGTTCCAGGAACCCTTTAAGCTGGCTCCTAGTAACGGTCGCGAGGACGACAAACAGGATAATCGAATTTCGTACTATGTGCTTCAGCTGACACCTCAGCGCCTATTTCTGGGTTGATCTGTGCGGCGATGGTGCGTAAACAAGCAGGTTTAATGGAGGCAGGTGCGGAAAACTGGATCAAAAGTTTGCGCCAACCTACTGCGTTCACGATAATTGCACCACAGGTGGTTATATCCGTCATTTGTTATATCCGTCAAGTGAGTGCTGAAGCTGGTACGCAAGCTTTTTGGAAAGTACGACTTGAAGAAGAAGAAGAAGAAGAAGAAGAAGAAGAAGAAGATGATGAAGAAGAAGAAGACGTAGAATATGAATAAGAAGAACAAAAAGGTTTTCTTTCCTTTTTTCACAAATTTTTATATGTACAAGTGCTGTGAGTAGCATCTCGATCCATATCCCCAAGGCTAGTTTAGATCCATACAAAACATTTCACTTTTTTTTTTTCATCCAAGTCAAGAACTCTGCGAACAACACAAGGAACATTTCAGGTGGTACAAGACGTGTAATAACGAAAAATGTATTGATACAACAATACGAAATTAAGAGCCAAGATTTGAACAAAAATAGAGATGCAAACACTTGGGAACTATACAAGCTAGCGAGGAAAATACGAATTATGTGCTGCAGCGCAAAGTTTCAACTGGGTGAACTATACGTGGCAGAAATTATGTGGCTTTTTATTGACTGTTCGTTTTGTGTCATACATTTTATTGTTGGTGGTAGGCTATTGCACATTTTCGTGCCCATGAAAGGGAAGGCTTCCACACCTGTACAGGTTAGATATCTTCGGTAGGTTCAGGTTATTATTGTTAGAATGCATAGTACGTCTACTAGGAGAGCTTTGTATCTACGGTATGCATCCCTCTATAACGACTGACGTCATAATGCCAGCCGCACAACTTCGCTGATTCTATTATGCTGGGTGAGAAAAATTTCAAACTCCCAAACTGGCATAAAACCAAGAAAGCGGGAGCGTGGCTATGAGAGACAAATTGAATTATGAAACAGCATATTGCAACGTTTCCCGACAAAGTGGTGACAGAAGAATCCGGGAAAGTGCACAAGAATGGACAGTTGGGAGAGTTGGTCATGTACGGTAGCGAAACACAGCAGACCGTTCTCTGTTACAAGTGTTGTATACTTCAATGCCGACGTTCCAAAGCAACGCAAAAAATGGTTCACTTAATTCGTGCTAGAAAAGTTTGGCTTCACAGCAATCCAGGTGACTCGACTACTCAACAACGGTGGCGTACACATTTAAATATGGCCAAGAATGTGCTTGTATATTTGAACCGAATCAATGAATGTATGTTAAAGTAAACACAAAGCTGTCATTACTTGATTGATTGATTGATTGTAGGGTTTAACGCGCCGACGCAACGCAGGCGATGAGGCGCGCCGTAGTGGAGGGCTCCGGATTAATTTTGACCACCTGGGGATCTTTATCGTGCGCCGAAATGTCGTACACACGGGCGTTTTGGCTTTTCGCCTCCATCAGAAAAGCGACCGCCGCGGCCGGGAATCGAACCCGCGACCTCGTGCTCAGCAGCACAACGCCTTAGCCACTGAGCCACCGCGGCGGGTAAAGCTGTCATTACTACTAATAAGGAATGATAAAAATATTCACCTGTACCCTTTGCTAGCCCTGCGGGATTTCCTACATGCTTCGATAGGTCATCCTCCCTCACAGAGTGGAATGAGTCCTCAGTTGTTTCAAGTTCACAAGGGTGAGAACGTTCAGAAAATACGCCAGTCCTGACGCCATGCGGGGACTAATTGGACATTCCCAATTACGCTGCGTAGCTCTAAGCGTCAAGTCGTCATCTGGAGTCGTTCAACTCTATACGAGTACCACCGTCATTATCGGTTTTGCGCCTCGGAACGCATAGAGCCCCGGCAACTAACGGGCCCTTCGGCTGGCAGGCGTAGCTTCTCTTAATTTCCACTCCCATTCCAACGGTCCGCTGTACGGGGGGCTTTATTCCGACACGGATAAAAATGACCACAAACAAGACTTTTAATGGTTCTTCCAACCAAACCCTACCTCCTGGCACGTCCTCCGCAGCACACGTCTTTCTGAATTGAGCGCGTTCCAGATATGCATTGACGGAAGGCGTGACCGCCAGGCCACGGCCTAATTAGCGGCAGCCTCTATTGTCGCGGCCCTCTTACCATGATTGGTATACCACTTTACAGAAATATCATCCACCCAGACACCTTACAGCAAACGCGGAAGAGATACCAACCCAACCGCCGTCTGTGAACCGTTATGCCTGCAAGAAGATGTTGGCCCCGGACGTGTGTCACCGGGTATGGGATTGCATGGGTCTCAGTTAACCTCGCGCAACCCATTGTCCCTGATAAGGTTATTTGTATAACAAGTGGATACGTCTTGTAAGCCGTAGAAATGACTTTGATCATTCCTTCTACCTTTGTGTGTGAAGCCTCGAGTGGAGCTCTACTAGACCCACTGTGCACGGCCATCCTCTTTTTCCCCCAGGCTCCCCAGCGCCATCGTAGCCAATAAATGTTACTTTTCTCTCTCCCCGTTCGACGCTGTCCCCTCACGCCTGATGACGTAATTTAAGCAACATGCTTCGGTCACGAGCGCCGCCGCCCCCCTTTCTTGTAATAAACATGCGTTTTCCAGGTCATGTTGCTATGGAATTCCATCCAGCGCATATAGAACTCGCTGTTTACACTGGACCTTTGATATTCCGTTTAAATCAGTGGGTTTTGGTGGGGGGTGGGGTTCCTAGACACTCTACAAACTACAACGGCTACGAACTAAAAGTGCTCGCCATATAAAAAATGCCAAAACTTTCGAACATACACTCGTCTACTTAGACGTTTTGATTATGTATGGTCCACAAGCTGGGCAACTCCGACGTTTAACAATCAATTTGGTACAAAATTTGCGTTCATTATAACCCATCTAACTTTAACTATGACTTTGTCGCACGTCTAGCTAACCCCTTCCATTGATAGCACTAGGACTAAAGAGTTAGGGCAGGCTTCGTTTCGTCGCACTGAATGCCGCCTCCAAATACTGTCACGCAACTAAAATACCATTAGCATTACCGAATACCATTACGCTGTCACATAGCTAAAAACAGCTTAACACGTCAGCAGACATGTTGAATGCTCCGCGTGACTTTTTGAACCTTTTTCAGTGTAAAGGTAAATTTTACCCATGAATATACTTTCGTAGAGAAACTCCACTCCATGTTTATGCTTAGGTTATTTTATTTATAATTTTTTACTACTTAGCGCCGATTGTCGAACAAAGTTGCGCACTAAGTACGTTTTTTTTTAGTTTATTTCAAGTGGAATACTTGTATATATAAGCAAGTGCCTGTTATTCCTGTGAGGGTGTGTCATTCCCGTTGGATTTTTCTAAAAGTGTAAACAATTAACTTTAGTAGAACTCTGCGTTCAAATGTTGTAGGGAGTATTGTTGCTTCGAACCAATATCGCGTTTACACCTTGACCAGCTTCTAAAAGCACACACCTTGTCACTTTATTGCCTTAACAAACCCACATGTTCACTACGTCAAAAATCCCGGGCCATCTCCACTAACGTGAAACCGGGGGAGGGGAGAAGCATGCAGGATAAGTGCATTCTTGACGCCTTGGCGTTTTTGCCAACGGAGATGAAACCGTTGGGGATAGGGGTATACAGCTTTGTTGTAAAAGTCTCTTGTCTTTAAAGCACGAAGCTCTCTAGCGCGAGGCGTAAACGAATGTCCCGGTGATTTTTTAGTACGCGTTACGTTCTAGCGCAAGGCGTAAACGAGTCTTCCGCTGTTTTAGTGCCGTTACTACACGAAAACACGATTACGACGACGATTACGACGACGATTACGACGACAACGACGACAGGAGACGCCAACAGCCCCAGCCCCTAAGGGGCTTCGCCCCTAAAATAAACAAGCTCCACAGTGACACTCTCCTCCGTTGTTATCGTTGCCCCGACTTCCTCACGGAAATTACAGGAACGACTTGATCATGGTACTGAACACTACAGACTCGTTATTTCAAAACAGGCAGATCAAGCATCCTTCTCCCGATTAATGTTTACTTGCTTGAGTTAATATATGTCACCACTTCTTACAACAACGCTCCGACAAACCTATTTGCATTCGGTAAAACGCGGTTCCCGCTCTGAGAAGCTTTGTCGGTGGCCTAAGTTCCGATGGATGTCACTGAAAAGCGCCCTGACTGCCGAAGTTAGTTAATTGCCTCACCGTCGATATCGCACTGCGCGGACGTGTTCGCAGCCAAAATACAGTAAAGCTGTTATGAAGCAAGCAGCTCTGTATAATAACTCATTCCCCCCTTTTTCTATATACTTTAGACATGACAACTTCATTTCCATACGTTTTGTGTTCCGCTTCCCAGCTCCCAGGGCTAAAGTAATCTTCCCAAACCACGCTAAGCAGGGCATAAAAACACAACTATATGGAATTTCGCGCTCTTCGAGGCATCACAAGTTTGCCGAGAGGAGGGCGACGCCAAGACACCCAGCAATCGTCCGGGGCAAATTATGGACGTCGAATCCAACTAGGCCAATAAGTAAAAACCGCCTCTCGCGCTGCGTCGCCTGCTGTCGCCTACCGTTGCTAGGCAGCGCAAATTGACGAAGGCGGAGCTTTTAATTTTTGCTCAGCTAAATTTGTTTTAGGCAGGGACGCTTCTGGTGGAGGAGTCTTCTTATCTATTTGTTATCTTTCCTTTTTTCTGTAACGTTTTCACTCTCATCCTCACTCGCTCTTGTTCCCGCTGCTCTCTTTGCAAGCTCGGCAGCTAACGAGACGTTTGTTCTGGCCTCGTTACCCTGTTGGCGTTGACGCGATACGCTGCCGTTACGAGCAACGGTCTGCCAACACGTCACGCCTACTGCTGCTACCACCAACGCTTCCTCGGAAAATTGCAATTTTCACTCATTTCGTCAGAGATGCGTGTCAGCATTGCAGCGAAAGCAGATGGAGACCGGAGATAGGCCCCACCTTTGGCGCTTTCAAAATACCAAAACCCTGAAACTCATCTAACTCGGCATGTTTGTTGCTGCTGCTTCTTCTGGGGGATAAGAGAAGCTCTCTCCCGTTGTCTAATGAAACACAACGGGCTGCTCCGCCTGCCTGACAAGTGGCCATTTAGAAGTCGAGCCCGCTTATGCAATGCGTAGGCGGGGTGCGCTGCTTCAAGCGATCCCACTGCAATGGGCCCAAACTCCGTTCCCGATGGCTTCGCCCACGAAACAGCCGACTCCGAAAGACGACTCCGCGGAAGGGCTTCTCCGCAATCTGAACTTCTCGTCTTCCCAGCTGTGGCCGCCTGCAAAGGAACAACGGCGACACTATTGTGCGGGGAGTTACGAGGGGGGAGGGGGGGACTTCTCAGGAATCACAGGAAGCCTCGCAACCGGCGACGTTCGGGTTTCCGAGCCCGTTATTGTGCGACAGACAACTGTTGTTTCTACCGGCGCTGTTGGCGGCGGGAGCGCACTTGGGGAATCGAGTGCTCGCGAAGCTCATCTTTCCTCGATTCCCGGTGGGCAGCTGAGAACGCCCGGGATGGCGTCGGCCCAACCGGAATCGGCAATAGGCCCGGGTCACATTGCGTCCACTTTATGAGCCGCGATTATCGAAAGGTTGGCCAGCCAGCCTGTGCGACGTTCCATTGGCACAGACGCACGCACGCGTGTGCGCGTCTATATAAATCTGCGGCCCGAGGATCGGGGAGCCTGGTATTGCATCCGCCGACGGCGACCTAGTCGGTCGATACGGATGACCACCGCGAACTGTACAAACACGATGGCCGTTCATCCTAGTGTTTTGTCGGTGGGAATTGCCGCCGACACTGCCTGCATCCGTGCAACGACGCGTGGTGGGAGCGGGGCTTAAGCCGCACTGATATACGATCTAGTCCGCCTGCCTTCACGAATGCGGATTATGCACCGCGGTGGAGAACGAGCCGGTGTTCTCCGAACTGCTTTTTTTTTCTTTTGTGTGCGTGTGTAAGGAAGCCAAGCTGGCTTCTTTCGCTGTTGCTATTAGTGCAGCTCACTATTGAACTCCTCTTCTTGTTTGTGTTTTGCCCTACATGTTGCTTGTCTTTGTTCTTACTCTGAGCAGCCCGTTAGTCAAACTGCTTTCTTTCGCTCAAAAAGAACAAATGCGTATATACACTTAAAGCCCGACCTAACGAAGTCCCCGGGAACCGCGAATTATTTTGTTAAATCAAAAACTTCGAAAAATCCGGACTGTCAATGTACACGCAGTTCCATAAATTCGATGTCTAAAGGGAGGTGCACCTGGCAGCTACCATGGCATCGTAATTGCGGCGGCTGCGGTGCTCGCCTCCCGATATTTTAGCAATGCGCTAAAAGTACGTGGTGAAAATATCAACAATGAAAACGCTAGGGGCACTGGAGGAAACGCCGCCTTTCTTTTCTGGCAAAAACTGTGGTTGATTCCTCTGTCACGGAATTGGAGAAAAACACGAGAGTAAAACGTGCAGCGAAATCTGAAGCTGAGCATGATTTACGGGTCGGCTGCTGTCTCGTGGGTGTGCTTGAAGAGCGACGTCCTGCTGGCGGGTCGCTGGCGTCATTTCCGTGACAAATATGACGTCAGTGAAATCTTGGTGCATCCCGGCATAAAACACTTTCGTGTTAAAATGCAAAACCCGAAAACGAGCAACCCTTAAGTATCACGTACTCTTTAGTACTAATGGTTGCTTTCCCGCAAGAAGGTTCTGTGTGCAGGGGTGCACCCTTTACAGGCCGCTTGCTTCGTTGTACTGGCGTCATTTCCGTGACGGATATGACGTCAGCGAAATCTTGGTGTATCCCGGAATAAAACACTTTTGTGTTAAAAAGCCTGTGATTTTCGCCTGCGTGCGCTTCGCTAGCGTTATGCGGGCATAATTTTCGTAATGCAAAAGCGTGTTCAGCGCGTCCTCGGTTCCTTTGCTAGCACCAGCAATAAACCTGAGCAAGTCAGTAACGTCCATCTCCTGGCCTGGAGCAGACACAGGAGCTTGAGCAGTTTCTGGTTCGTCAGCATCCCCTTACATCCATTATGCGCCGGAAACTAACTGAAGTGGATGCCTCGATTTAGGGGTGAAACACCTTAGGACCTCGCTTTGTCCGGGGCATGGCGGGCGTGTACACAGTGTTGTGCATGCGCCAGGAGCATTGGATCAGATTGTACTCAATTGGGTTGGATTGACATGGATTGGATTGGAATAAATTGAACTGTATCGGATTGGATCGGATTGGAAATGTGTGTGCTGTACACATGCGTTGTCACTCATTTACATGTGCGAGTGGGCAACGCCGCGGGCGATTTACGGTAAGAACGATCCCCAGTGCTTCGCCCACTCGTCATGAATCCCTTCGTGGAGATGCGTGAATTTTTCTTCTGACGTGGCGTAATAATCTTCGTGTTGTTCTAGCGAAAAACGTTCGAAATTGCGTTGCTACTCTTTTAATGTATATATTTCTGAAAACACTTCGTTAAATCGGGAATGGCGCTGAATTTATTTCGTTAGTTCGAGCTTGTAAAAGCATTAAGCACTATAGCCACCTGCGGGGGAATCTGAGTATGTTCGTTGAATCGGGTCATCCGTAAGATCAGGTTTCGTCGGATCGAGTTTTGAGTTTATCTACCAGCATGCGATAGTGTGGCCTTGTTTGGGCGCATATTTCTCACAACTACGAATCGTAGACTAAAGTTTGTTGCAAGTAAGTGATTACGTGAACCCAAAGGGTTGTTGATTTGTTCGTAAAAGGAACCACCAATCGTTCATAATATAGCCTGCCGGGAAAGTACAAAACATGCAGGCAAAAGTAATGAAAGAACATTTTCCAGGGCACTTAAGTCCGCTTACACATCATCAGGCTATGCCATCAGTGCTTTCATCTTAAAAAGTCCATAAGGAGACGCCTGACTGCAATCATCCAATCACGTTTCTCTGCAGTGGCTCTTGCCGGCGTCCGCCAATCGCACAAGCCAGATTCTGTGACGTCATAGAGAAATTACCGGAAATTGGCTGGGGAGTCCCCTGTGCTCCGTATGTTTTCTTTACCAGCTCAAATATTTGCTTCAAGTTTGAGATAAAATTGCATCCTTGTTATCAGGACAAACAGTATTTGTCGAGAACCAAACTTTTCACGGCCACGTTAAAAAAAGCTCGCGAAAATAGTTCGCCGGACTAGGAAAATTGAGTTGGTGCCAACAATAGCCTTTCTTTGGTGTGAGCCCAAACCCCGCTCTGGCTTGATCTTCCCATCAAAGATGTTTGTGAAACAACTTTCGATATGGTTGCTGGGCTCGTTTAATCCACCCATTGATGTGACACGCTCTTCAACGCAGCGCAGCTACCCGGCTACGGCTGATACTTTTCTGGCGGGCGTTGAACGCCCGACGGCGCCTAAACGATTGCGTTCCCTGCAAAACCTATCTAACGTTATGCAGTTTTGGGGAAATAATGCCATAGTTCGAAGAATTTCTTCGGATTGTATTGCGGTGTTTCAAGTTGGCGTATAGTTTACGGACTTATGTCATTTTTTGAAGGAAGAAAGGAGGCGCCATTTCATGCATTCTCTCGCACATCTTTGCATCTGCATTTAACAGTGAAGCTGTTTATTAATTCGTTGATTCCGGCGTGTCACAAAACTCAGTATAACAGTATAAAGAAAAGAAATCACCGGCAGGACTCTGACCTGTGTCTGGTAGATCAACGGATTTTAAGTCAGTCGTCTTACCCACTCAGGTACGACCGTGAGTTAGTAACCGAGAGTCAAACAGCTTACTCACTGGGCTGTGGCTGTGGAGAGAGGAATCACGCCACCTGCTCGACACAGAACACGTGATAGGGCGCATGTTGCACCTGCGGCTGCCTAGTTTAAGTGTGCGCGTTCCGTTAATTCATTCGTTCGTTCGTTCTACTTCTTCAACTTGCTTCTTCTTCGCCGTTACAGCAACAAAGATGGAGTAGAGGTCATTGCGGCAGCGAAGAAGAAGCAAATCGGCTGCACTCGTGGACTGAAACCATCGCGATGGTCGTGAAGGCTGCGTTCAGTTTCGCTATCTTCACCTACGTGTGAGCTTCTTGCATTTTTGGAACAACGGGGATGTTGTTGCTGGCCGTAATGTGTCCGGGTCGTCCGGCGTCATCAGAAAGCCTTCAGTCATAGTTTCTTGCGCCGTTTACCGCGCACGTGAGCACGGGTTTTACGAGGAGTGGCCGGCGTCCTACAGGCTTGCAAGTGGCGGTCGCAAAAAATACAAAAAAAGAACAGTTCACGTCGTCCGCGCCTCAAGTGGGGAGCACAAGACAGCTCGCGCTACAGACAGCCGGTTGCAGCCGGTTTGAGCTTGTGCTGGCAGGTCCCGTTTTGGGAGACTTGTGAAAGCCTGAGGACAAAACTATCCGGGCCCCATGCAGGAGGAGGGCGACGATATAGATGAATATTACGCCGACTACTAACTACCACAGAAAAAGCGACGTCTGAACAATAAAACAAACAATTTCAAACCTAATGCAATGCGTTGTGGTGTGTCCTTCAATGCTTACATACAAAGAAATCCTCCAGCTCCACTATGGTTCAAGCCTTGTGCGACTTATTGCAAGCTTCGTCAATTAAGACTCCACGGAGATCTATATGAATCCTGCCGTCGCCGGAAGAACACTGAAGTCGACCTCAAAACGGTCCCACCCGTGGCAACAATAAAAATTTATCTGATCTGACCTGCGGGGTGAGGTACTCCTGAACGTATGCAGTTTCGTAATGATTCTTGTAGACATCGACACTAAAAAAAATGGCGCAAATAAAAAGTACATATTTCGTCTACCCTGGTTGCGACGAGTACGGCTGTGACTAGTAAGACATTGACTTTAGTATTCCCACCACTACGTCAGTTTCTGATGGTTTCTCTTATTGAATTTACCTTGTAAGTCAGGAACGTCTGGCTCAAATGCAATACCAAACATCGATTCGCATCTTTCCTAGGCTCTACAGCCGCTTGAAAAGCCCTTTAATACGACGATAACGGTACATATCACCAGACACTTCAACTTTACGACACTGTCGAACCCTGTTACGCCTGTGTAGAGCAGTTAAGTAACGCTGATGTGACAGTCTTGCGAGGCGTGGTAATGGGAGTGAGAAGATCTGATATAAAATTGAAAACAAGCAGCTTCGTAGCAAGTATCTTTGGAATGTCAGGAAAAGAAAACTTTAAGTCTAATTGTTCTATGGAGTAACTCCCTACATTGCAGTTCAGTGGATTCCAGCCCATTGTGGGATAACTGGCAATGTGAAGGCGGACATTGCTGCATCCGTTGCGCATAAGCATCGTGCATCGGCAATAGCTATACCATTCTCCAGGAAAGATGCGTCTGTACTTGCATCCAGCGTGGCATGGAACATGCAACGTGCAGCCTGGGATGACGTATCACATCATTACGCGCCGTTATCTTTCATCGATCCCAACTGCAATTTTAAAATGCCACCAGGACTTTCCAAGCGGGTAGAAGCAATTCTACATCGCATGCGGTTGAATGTCGCATGCACGAGCGACTTCCTCTTTAAGATAAAACAGGCTACGTCGCCACTCTGCCCACACTGTGATGTGCGAGAAACCCTGCAGCACCTGATCTGTGAATGTGCTCGATTCAGTACTCAAAGAGTGTCCCTCGCAGTGGCTTTGGGACTGTCGCTTTTCTTAGACATTCAGCTAAAGGACGTTTTAGGACCATGGGCTTGTCCCAAACGTGATTTACGGGCTACCAAAGCTCTGATAGAGTACCTGCAACACACAGGTCTAGACCAGTCGCTGTGAATAGCTCGCCGTCTCTGTGCGCATCAAGTTCTTGAACATCATCGCCATCATCTTTGCGTCATCAACTAGCGTAGCAAGGTAGGCATTTTAGCCCAGCTAACATCTCCAGACTTCATTAAAGATCGCTGTCTCTCTCTGTCTCTCTATTTTGACACAAATTATATGGTACTAGTCAAGCCTTGAGTCGTGCCGTAGCGGAGCAATTATTGCGGCTACATCTGGTTCTGTAACGTCTTTAGAAGTCTGATACACGGGCACTTGTGGTTGCCACTTCTGCCTGAAAAAATTACGAGTGCGCCTAAGCACTCCTGACGGTGTAGCCAATGCGAAAAGCACTAATTTCCACTTGCCGAACGTGTCCCCTCACTATCATTACTATTGTTTCCCTTTGCGTATTTTCCTTTTGTCTGTTTGTCTGACAGAACATTTGCGATTCCCACTGTCGCACCCACATGTATGTAGACTTAAGGCTATATAACTCTAAAGTTAGTTTTATAGTGTTGCCAAGCAACTTCAAACTCATTGCACGTGAATCTACGGGTCCCGTTTGACGAAGCTTACCCAGTCTAAAATCACAACAGGAATACCGCAAAAACCTAACAAGAATTGCTGTCGTAGGACAAAAAAACTTTGTTGGGACAACAGAAGTCCTGTTGCTACGACAAAGCCATTTGTTGTTACGACACACATTTCTGTCGTAACGACAAAGTCGATTTTGTCAACAAGAAACATTCCTGTAGTCCCAACAGAACTGCCATTTAAACTACTCTTCACAATGGTATTACATTCAAACCATGTTCAACTGGTGGTGGAACATGATGGATTACGACAAGATAGGAATTCGGCCCGACTTAACATCAAAATTAGGACAGGAATACGACACGCGACAGAACACCAGAATCACGACACAACAAGAATACGACAAGACGACAGTACGACACGCGAAAATACGAGCAACTACAGAAATTTTTCTTGTCGTCTTTTGTCGCCTTAAGGTAAGGTTGGCACCTACCCGCGCAAATTCCACCCACCGCCGGGACGTTAGCACTTCGGCTGGCCCTTAACCAACGGTGACGCCGTTAGTGAGCAGCCATGTTTTTTACGGCTTCGCTTTGCTTTGACTGCTGTTGGGCTGCTTCGTAGGCTTTCGCATTAAGGATATGCACCGGCAGGGTACAGCCAACCTACACCGTACTCTGTTGCAAGCTGGTAAAAAGACTCCCCGCTGATGCTTTCCCTCAGACATTCCGTAACGATGCGGTGACAGGCGGTCGAGTCCCAGACGGATCGCATCACGTTTTTCGGACAGTGCACCGGGTGATGAAACGAACTGTCTCGGTCGGAACCTTTGATATCGAACGTACCGTGTGCCTTCACGCCTACAGTGAGCAATAGCCACACACAAAAAAATCCTCAGTAACCTGAGTTTCGTTCTAAAAAAGGGGCGACAGAAATTGCGTCCGTTCCCTCAGGTTAACTTTTTTCTACACGTATGGTGCGACATAGCGTCCAAAGATTATGTGAAATCAGAATTTTCATCGGTAACCTTAGTCCAGCGATGATGCTTTTTTTCCCTCTGAACTGCTCCGTGCAACGCCCTGAAGATATCTCGGAATGGAGAAAATAGAAGACGGTATGATCTTTAGAAGACCGAGCTGTACACTTTTTGAAAATATCCACGCTGTCTACACCGTACCTTTACATCCCGCAAAAAAAGAATGAGGGGCGCTTTGAACTTCACGCATGCGTTAAACGCGAATCCAAAGCATTCGCCACACAAAAAAATACATACAGGTAGATATCACTTCTTGATGTCCGTCTCAGTTCTTCGAGACCTCAGGGTTTAATACAGGGCAGATACGGGTTGCGCAACAAAGGTACAGTCCGGTGGCCGGAGGTTCACCGCGTGTCTTAAACAGGAGAAATTCTGTGGACGCCGGAGTTAGGGTATATCAAAGTGTCGCTGGCCCTATGGCTGTTTCGATTTTGTGTTCTATTTTACAAGGTCTGGGGGCGCTCAAGCCGAACCAATATCGAAAGCTCCGAGCAATAATTTACGGAGGATCGTTTGGCTCATCGGCCCACACGTGGATTTTAAATTCCGACACGCTATGAAAGCTCCTGCAAAGCCTACTCCCGTTGCGTTTACGCAGGTCCCTTCCCCAACGGTCATAGCAAATGATTGTCACGCTTTCGCAAGTCGATACTGCTTTAACAACTCACACTCGCACTCATCTCGTTTCTTGTGCGTTGGTATTTTATGGCGGAAGGGCACCCGCTGTCAAAACCGCCAAAAAACTATATATATATATATATATATATATATATATATATATATATATATATATATATATATATATATATATATATATATATATATATATATATATATATATATATATATATATATATATATATATATATACAGAAAGATAGGTCAGCAGTCTACGACGCCAAAGGAGGCATAGGGGTGTGGTTAGGCTCTTTTCTTTTTTTTTTACTACGGTTAATGAAGTGAACATTTTTTTTTACAGAAGAAAGAAAGAAAAACACGCGCCCAGAGTGGGGACCGAACCCACGCCTTGGCGTGGGTTCGGTCCTATATATATATATATATATATATATATATATATATATATATATATATGTTAGATGGTTCGTGTTGATGGTTATGAAAATACGTTGTCTATGAAATGTATATGGTATTTACAAAATACCGGTGTAAAAGGCCCTTAATCTAAAATCAAATGGTTTATATCATTTCTTTAAGAAATTGGCTCCAATCCACGCTGTGAAGGTGGTTGGAAAGCAAAGCTTTAAACGACACCCACAACGACTGCCCATGCGACGTCAGTGGACGCCGCCGCTGTAGCCCGGCCGTGAGTCGGCAGAACGAAAGCGGAGAGGAGCGTGTTTCCAAGGGTGAGACAGCGGAACATAGCCATCCTGATGGGCTAGCTGGGTGCTACACCCAGACACTGAAACAAATCGGCATGTGAGCTTAGTGATTCCCATTTATGTCGATTTAAACTAGCTAGTTTAGTAAGTGTGATAAATGCTAGAAAGCTGAGGGAACTCTTATCATCGCTATTTATCAGATCCAGTTGCTACTTTCGCCTTTTGTAATACCTCTTAAAACACAACCGAATTGGTGTTCACCAATTTAGGAAACGGAGTCCCATTCATGGCAACCAGTGCGCAAAAGGTGGAGTTTCTCAGGCTAGCGGCCAGATATTTGTGTGTGGTTTGTACATTTTGTTTTACCTCCCGGCAAACCAATCCTTAATGTATGTTTGCCGTACGACCACTTAGTTCCGTCAGGTGCGCACTACCCTGGAAGTGCTGTCGAACAAGTTAAGCCATGCGAAGGCAGCGCGCAATGGACGCGAAGCTGCGCCACAACAGGCCCAAAACCACCATCGCTAAAGCAGACGACAAAGCCGTACCGCCGACGCCATTGCACGGCAAGCAGGCACTTCCACGCGGGGAACGCTGGGTAAATTCGCTGCGCCATCTACAAAGCACTCTGTAAGTGAAGCCCTCCGCCACTCCCTTCGCCGCATCCCCCCGACGCGCTTCCGCCGCGTTTGGAGTTTGTTGTCCCCCACGCCACGAAAGAACCGTTGGCTGGTAGAGCTAGAAAGCTTTGCTTTAAAACTGCCTCGCCAGCCCGGCTTTGCGAAAGTGAGAGGACTTTATTCAGTGGCCCGATAGTTTCTCAGGGGGTCTTCGGCCGAGTACAGCTTCACACGGATGGCGGCGCCTGTGGCCTGGCCGTTTTGGAGGTCGATGCTGTGGCGGGTCCCGCTGTAGCACCGGAGGACCCGCACAGATCGCCAGAGCCACAACATCCGTAGATACTACGTACTTTCAGCGGCAAGTTCGAAAATCCATGTGAGGTGCAACAGCCGGGTGCACCACTAGTACAAGCTGCGCCAATTTGTTTGTTTGCTTTGCCTATACTCGTATTGGCTGCTCCACCGCCATCCTAACTTTGCGAGGCTTACCCATAGCAGTGCTATGACAACAATGAAAGCAGTTGCTAGGAATTATTCAACAGCGTACCTCTCTGTGGATATAGAAACCAGCAGATTGTTCCTGGCGACTGACCCAGCGTAGCCAACAATCTTCCGCCTATAGAAAAAAATTCATGAGAAAAAAAATTGTCGTTGATTCCTCTGTTATAGTAATCGGTAAGACACGAAAGTGAAATGTGCAGCGAAATCTGCAGCTGAACGTGATTTGCGGGTCGGCGGCTGTCTTGTGGGTGTGCTTGGTGAACGACGTCCTGCTGGCGGGTCGCTTCGGTAAAGGTGTACTGGCGTCATTTCTGTGACGGATATGACGCCAGTGAAATTTTGGTGTATCCCGGCATAAAACACTTTCGTGTTGAAATATAAAATCCTAGTATAACCCTAAGTATAACCCTAAGTACAACCTAAGTATAACGTACTCTTTAGAACTAAAGGTTGCTTCCCCGCAAGAAGACCCTGTGTGCAGGGGTGCACCCTTTACAGGCCACTTGCTTCGTTGTACTGGCGTCATTTCTGTGACGGATATGACGTCAGTGAAAGCTGTATATCCCGGAATGAAACACTTTTGTGTTACAAAATGTCCTCTGACCTCTATTCTTTTCTGTAAATCGGCGTTATTTGCCCTAAAAAGATCTTTCCAGCAACTCATCTGTGTTTAGAGGTGAATCCAATTTTAAGAGCATCGATGTAAGTTTTGTGTTTGTAAGCTTCCCTTCCCCCATTGTGTATTGCACTGTGAAGTATGGCCATCTACGGAAGATGCATGGTTACAGCCGCACTCTACACTCCTCTTCACTGCCATCGCCTCTTTCCCGAGCCAGGTGTACTCCTGGTCACGCCCGTCGTCTCTCTGTCCCCCGACATTGCGCAATGTCGCGTTCTCTTCGATGGCCGCCTTTGCGGCGAATAGAGCCTCCGCCTTGATTGGCGTAGCCGCAGTATAATAAAACGGCATTGTCTCTGCCCACCAATCAGGTGTGCAAAGCTTTTAGAAAATGACGCAAAATACACGTCGTCAGAATTATTTGTGTTTACTCAAAGGCTCAGAAAGCCATCTTTCACGTGTCGTATATCTTGTCTTTCCCCTAAGAAGGCTATTTATTTATTTATTTATTTATTTATTTATTTATTTATTTCAAGATTGTGCCAACCTTAGGATTAAGGTCCTTGGCCCGAGAACGAGCGGTACAACACAAATGACAGCATGTGGACATGGATACGTAACACAGATCGCGAGTTTCTTCGCGCCACTGAGGGTGCAGAATAAAAACCTCTAATACAAACACCCCTGACAGTGAGTGAACAAAAGAAAACAAGAGGAGGAACAAAAAGGAACACGAGAGTCACACGGCGCACTAGTAAGAATGAAAAAAAAGTGCCAAAAGACGCCATCCGATGTGCAAGAACAGTCGATTCCTTCCGGAAAAAGAGCCCGTTAGGCGTAACGACGCCTTGCGAAGAATGCGGGAGAGTGCGAGAATGTGGGCGTTCGCGATTGATCCGCGTACTAGAAATTGATTGTCGGACGCAGACGGGTAAGAAAGTACGGTCCGGCATTCTGCAATATCCCCTCGGTGTCTATGTTTCACTCGCCCTAAGGTTGTCGAAGAAAATAATTATAAAGGCATCAGTTTTTCTAGGAAAGTCTTCAACAGAGCCATGAAGACAAAACACGACTTTGGTTCATTCGTAAGATTGCCTCGTTAGAACCATATTGACACCACTTTTAACATAAACTTCGCTCAAATAAGGTTCATAGTTATGAAAAACGGCAAGGGCCATGCGACTTACTAGCTCATTTCCCGCAACCGAACCTATGATGTCATACCAGACAGCTCTGCGATTGGCGGAGGCCGGCAAAAACAAATGCAAGTTATGCAGGACTTTTAATCTTCATTCACAAGATATTTTTACTGGTGGGGTAACCATGGAAGCTACGAAAGTACACTTAAACATCGAAGTACCAGAGCGTGCTGTTGTTGGTACTGCGCACGCTTGGCTTGTTATAGCTGCACAGCAGCATGGCGCTTTCGGGTTGTCTGACACGACAGAGGCTGATTAGCGCAAGGGACATTGTCTTACGTGACCCTGTTGGTCGAGTATACCCCATGTTTCATAACACGGGTACTTTCTACCACAATAAAATCAAACCAGGCGCAAATACGGTCAAAAACAAAGCAAATGCGGGCAATTGTCAGTCACGGTATACGGTAGCGCCATCTAGGAGTACTGACGGTGAACAAGGCTCTGTAGTTCCCTGGATGCCTAGTGCCGCGTTTGAGTTCGCGTTCACTTCAAGGCCTGCTTTTCGGACGTCATCGCGGACGACCTCAAGAAACACAAGATTTGGCGGGAGAATCAAAATTTAACCTAAATTGATTAATTTCTTACTGAATAAACTATCGTTTGCTGCTGGACTAGCGGTGGGGGCAATATAAAACACTAAATCTCTCGAATAAAACAAACTTGTACTTTGTCTTCTTGGCTCCTTTAAGCTTTTTCTTTGATGCTGTGAGTGCGTACAGCGAACAACACAACACGATGTTAATTATGAGCATTACTAAATTTGCTATGAAGCATAGAAAATACATCGTCTTTCATTTACTATGTCGACTGCAACAAAGCCTAGCCTGCATATTCTAAAACAGCGCTTGCTCAACTTTATGTACCGTAACATGTTAAGTGGCTCTCGTTTTAATAAATCTTTTTATAATTTACTAATCTTAAACTGTGTGCGGGGACACCAAACCAGTCAGGCGTATTCCAGTACCGGTCGGTTGTGGCTGCTGTGTGCTTGTGATCTGATGCTGAGCTATTTTCTACGTTTTTCTTACGTACCCAAGGCTTCGCATAGCTTTCTTTTGTACGTACAATCTTGGTCAAAGGCTTCCAGGCTGCAGGCAAAGCTTTCTTTTGTACATAAATATTGTTACCAGAAGACGACGAGGATGAGAACAGTGAATCACGGTGCTGTGGTTCAACACCCGAGAAAGAAAAAGCTGGGCAGGCGCGCTGCCAGCGCAGGTTCTGTCTCCTGGCAGACATCATGTAAACAATGTAAATAGATCGCTTCACCCCATCTCATGGTTCACGTCCTTTGTCCTGCCACCACGTAACAAAATGATCATTTTGTGCCAAGTGTTATTGCTGTTTATACATGATAGCGCAAACCATTAGTGGGGTGCGAAAATGTGCGGCTCTCTTTCCCGCGTTCGTCGTTTCTTCAAGCCGCCAATGCCAGGAGAACGATATGAACAAACGTCCGCGCTTCTGTTCCGTGAATCTTTGTTCAATAACGGTTTTTTGGCAGAGATCATCAAATTAGCTAAAAAGGAAGGCGGAAAATGCTTCCACGGCAAACAGTAAGATCTAAATTGTCGATAGAGTGGTACAACTCTCCGGGAGAGCGGTGCAGGCCAATCCAATTAATTCCAGGCTGATCCTCTGCACGGCTAACTCCCTTGGACATGTAGATGCGGCCAATTTTCTTGGCCGGGATGCACTACAGTGCTACACATGAACGGTCTGCAGCATTCGGATCGAAGATCAACTGCTACAATCTCGGGATCGGGGCATCGACCAACGGCTGAACGGGACTTCCAACCGGCACACCGCAGAGCTATGCAAGGAGCAGCAAATCGGACACCCGGTTGCGTGCTTCCGAACGCTTCGCTGCACAAAACACCCACGTGACATGTCTGTTCGCGCGAAAAAGAATGGTAATTTAACGTGGTCATTGGCTGCGCCCCAAACATAATGCGACCTAAAACATACGAAATCACTATTATCAACAAAAACAACGCTAGATGTGAGTTTAGAAAAAAGTTAAATTTAGAAAAAAAAATGAAGTAATGAAAAAAAAACTCAGAACTTTACCTACTGGGACTCGAAGGTAAGCCGTCAGCGCCAGTACTCAGTACTCTACATCAAGGCCACAGCGCCCGATCAGTGGGCTTGTATTAGCAGGCGCTCAAAAGGATATCGCGCGCAGTGACATCACACATGTCACGTCAATGCTCTGAGCAGCAAACAGTTTGGAAACACGCCACCAGGTTTTTCATGCGTATACTGATCCCGTTCTAGCTAGGCTTGAACTGCAAGTCTTTTCGTACTCAAGGGCCTGGAAACTCCTGGATCGTTCTGCTGGGTGTTCTTAAGCTATATACTTGCATCGCTATACTCACCCACTTGCGTGCACCGCAAAGAAGTTCCAACACCATTCCCGTTTCAGAAACCTTCATTCAGGGAGTGTCTCCCGCCTTTAAAAGGCCTCCTAAACCTCCTGTTAGGACGGTTATGGTGTTAGAACGGTTTCTGAAAAGGCAGCGACAGAACTCCGAACAAAAAGACCGCTTCCGGATGCGAAGCTTAGTTGTGCACATATGAGGTCGATTACCGCGACTACGACGCATCGCACATCGGAGAGGCCGTAAGTCGATGAGGAGGACTCAAGAAGGCGTATCAGAGAGAAGTTTCTAAGGCTGAAAATGCTTCATGTACCACGACGAAAGCGGACCAACATTGCGTAAAAAAATAAGCACGTGTTTGATTATCTTCACACAAAAACACTAGCACCTGACCAGTGTTTGGAAGGGTGGAGTTCGTCGAGCGATGATTAACGGCCGGGACCCAGTGCCTTGCCGTTCAAATCATGACCCGTCGCTGAGTCCTTCAGGTTCGTTTGAAATATAGGATGTTGTATTTTCCCCTGGCCAGTTTGTTACTGACAGTGACACCCGCATAAGTGGTAGAACGTCTTTTGTGTAGTTAGATGACTTTCTAAGTAAAGACACTGCACAAGAGAGGGAGCTAAACCCCAACATGCACGCACGGAGGTGTGCGAGCCATCGCTAAAAACCGGTTTTGAAGTGGCGCTCTACAGTCACGCTGACGTCAGTGATTGCGTCATTGACTGCTTTTAAAACTCGATCTTCAGCCACCCGTCATGTCGGATCAAATGGCTCCTCGCAAACTGCAACCATCCAGAGGAGAGGAGACCCAGGAGAGGAACCTGGCCTTGCTTTGTGGATTACGCTGGAACTACGCAAATGGTCTACGATGCTTCGCTTATGATTGACAACCAGTGTAGTGGTGCTCGTGTTGT